>NC_088307.1:9444143-9505050 GCF_032854445.1 Liolophura sinensis
ATGAGGCAACGAAACGTATAGCAGTTCCATTTCTCCATTACAATGAAAGACCGTTTATTGTAACAACCATAGATTATCAAAGTCGATTACCTGTAACTGTTAGCAGAGGTAAATTGCCCGGAACCTGGATTTCACGTGTGACTGATCATATGCCAATTACATTCAATCTATATCACGCTGTCGTCGCTGCTCTTTTTTTAATCCCTACGCTATAGTATTTTATTTTTGGGGTTGTATCAAGAGCAATGGTATTTTGTATACACATGTACGAATGCTGGAAATCGCTCGTATAAAACTAGTATACAATGTGTGGGGGTGAGGGGGGGGGGCATATTTTTTAATCCGGTAATGTGGCACTAGTGTGAAACAGGACCTCGAGTCATTGCTACGTCAAGAATGGATTGTACCAAAAGGTCTACGTCGTTACAGTGTGTCAGTTTCTGTTGTAATGTCGTACTGTCTTTAATGTGACGTCATGGTGCTGAGCTGGGAAAGGAACATTTGACGTCAATAAAATGACGCCAAGGTCGCAAACTCCAAGACGGCGTATGCCGTCAGTATGCGACGTCATGGTGATTAGGCCGGGCGTAACGTTACGACCACTTTGAGAAACTGTCACCAGATTCCACTAAGTCATTTCTGACTGAGGTCAAAATTTGAAATACGATCTTAAAGCTTATTATTCGGCTTTAGAAATTAATATACGTGTCCACCTGACCAATGTTATTTTAAGACAGATGTGTCCAACTTTCAACTTCCAGTACCAAAACCTAAACATTCTGAAAAGATTTTAAATTTTGACTTAGGTCAGAAATGGCTTTACATATAGATTCATGTAATCAAGGAGAAACCGACGCATCGGGTGTTCCAGAAGTTCTTTTAAATAGGCCCATGCAATTATTCAAAATCCGTTGAAAGGTTATACTAATTTCTCACACGTTGTTTTAAGTTACCCGGTAATGGATAAGTAGACACTTATTATGAAATTATGAAAATTTCAGTATCATAGGCCAAATAGTATAAAGACAGCAAGGAAGTACACAGTACATTAAATACACATTTACATTCAAAATCTTTCAAGCGTAAAACTTCGATACTTCATATACGTCATTCAGTATGTATTAAACACCTTTCATAAAAATTTCAGTATTTCACAGGTAGTTGAAACAGTATTAAGACAGCAATAAATTTAAAAGCATGACATGTACCGTGCCGCATCCTGTGTAGTATAAGCAGTGAATGCTTGGGGTTTAACGTCGTACTTTTCAGTCACACGACGACGAGGACTCATTACATATGTGTACATATACTGTCTTCTTGTGGCAAGGCGAGTTCATGCCGACAAAAGTGCTGCCGCTACTGAAGTATCGTGCCGAAGACACCAGACATGACAACTGACTCAGTCACATTACACCGACACCAGGTCAACCAGTTCTGTTTCCTTGCTCTAACATCTCAGTGCTGAGCGCCAAGCGAGGTAACAACAACTACCATTTCTTAAGTCTTTGGTATTATTTGATCCTGGGTCTCCCTCTTCGAGGCGAACGTCCTAACCATTAGGCCACCGGAGGTGTCTGCAGTTCAAGCCACTGTGTCTGACATGGCATGAACGTTTACATTTATTGTTGTTATAATGCTATTTCACCTATGATGATGAAATTTTCGTGAAACGTATCTTATATCCATTAAATGATGTGTCTGAAATATCAAATGTCTCACGCTTTAAACATTTTGAGTAATTACGAATTTATGACTGTTTTCGATTTTTTTGTTTTTTCTGGTCCACCCTACATAGATATATACAGTTAAACTGTAGAAGGCTATGCTAACTAGTTAGAGCAAAGAGGTACAAAATACCTGTATAGAGGAATGCACGGAAGCGCATGCTTTAAAAGATAACATATAGCAGAGTTCCGTCTCGCATGTATCACATGACTTCTCGAGTTATCTAACAGCGACAGCTGAAACTTGAGTGCTGATTAAAGTATAGATATATTTCTATGCCTCTTTGTTGATATAAATAGATTTTATGCCTGCTGAAAATAATGTTTATTTTTTTCATTTATTTGATTGGTGTTTTACTCCGTACCCAAGAATACATGTAGTTCACTTATACGACGGCGGCCAGCATTCTTGTGGGTGGAAACCGGCCAGAGCCCGTTAATTTTACTTATATTGTACGTATGTTTTACAAAAAACGCCCTTTATACAACTTTATTTATTTGACTGTTGATAAACCGCTCACACTAGAATTGTTCATGTATATGTATACGATGGTGGTCGGTTTTAGGGTAAGAGGATACCACGGTGTCAGGCGTATACCAAACGGCCAAATGGACGTGGTGAACAAGTCCCCACAAACAGGATCCTAGTCGGAGTAATTTCTCCGTAGCTTCCAGTATAAGATCTGAAAAAGCTCGGTCAAGTTTCACGAAGCTTACTAATGTTTTTTTGTCTTAGGAAACATAATACTTTACTTGTGTGGTGTTTGGCTTTATTTTTTTTTTCGAGAAACAAAACAAAACCAACAAAAACACATTCTTGAGCCCGGTTTTAAACAGGAATAAAAGAAATAAATAAATAAGCGTGTAGCTTCGAGAGTAACTTCGCGAGCGCCGACAACGCCAAATACTAGCAAAACATGCCACACCCAGTCCCACATCAACTCTAGTCGCCCCAGCCACAGCCACTTAAACACATAACTCACTTCCTTCCCTCCTTCCCCTGCCCCCCCCCCCCAACCCTTTGCGCTAGTTTGAGGGTATCGTTAGTTGAGGAGTGCTTTGTTCGAAATGCTGAGACCCGGAAGAATAATTCATCTCCAGGTCTCTATACAGGCATGCGGCTATGTAAAGCTCGGGTTGATCACTAGCTAGACCATGTACTCGAGACTGAAAGAGTGGCATGTACCAAGGCTGCATGCTGTGTCCCTACTTCAATTGCTGATAAGCACGTTGGCCCATATACGACATTTTCCTTTTTTCTTAACTTTTGTAACTTTTTCTTAGGTTAGGAAACTGTTTTTTTTTTTACCTGGGTAAAAACGTTTTCACCCAGGTGAAAACCTTTCCACCTGGGTGGAAACCTAAGAAAAAGTTACCAACGTTAAGAAAAATGGAAAATGTTGTATATGGGCCACTGTAGAAAAGTGCTGACGTATAAAGCATTTATATACTTCGGTCACCAGCTAACAAATTATTGTGTATCATAGATCATGTCGACTTCTTTCGCGCACTTTGAAGTGACAGGTGTTGTTAGCGATAAAGGGTTGAAACAGCCCGTTAATTCCAAGTTCTATCGCAAATATAAAAAGTAACCACTCTACGTATAAGGTATTCTTAAATTATAGTCTTTTTTTTTTTTTTGCTGCCATGATTTACTTTTATAGCTGTCCTAGGAATGGAAGGTGGAAGGTCGTGGTTTTGTCGTGGTTTTGTTGATTGGTGGATATATTTTTAAAAATATTATATATATATATTTTTTTTTTTTGCTTTGTGCTTTTTTTTTAGACTGAACGTCACCTTACAATACTGTTTCAGTACATTTTGAAAGAGCTTTACACCTATATTTATCTTTTTCAAATAACTGTAACCTTTTTGAGCAAGACCCCCGGTCGGGAAATATTTTACGTTATTAAAATATTCATTAATAAATAATAATAATAAATTAACTATTAAAAGTTTACAAATTTCAAACTTTTAATTATTTCATTCATTCATTCAAATTTCCAAAATCAATATTTTTTCGTGTACATAATAGAGGTCAGTGCTGTTAGTCGAGGAAACCCAGGACGGTCTTGTGGCAAGTACCCCTACTAACGAACTTTCACACTTGTCGCTTACAGATATGTGCACCATATACTGATGGAGGCCAAGTTCTCGCTCGAACGTTATACTGTGCAAACGGCCTTGCGAACGTCAACGACAGCTTATTGCCACTGTATAATGGTCCCACAGACAGATAAAGCGCGGGTATCCACGTGCAAATTTCCAGTTCAAGCTAGAGTTGGAGCTGGGATACAATATGGTACTACACAGTACGTGCTGGAAACAAAGGCCGTTTCGTATCCCTCACATATTGTACTCCAGATCCAGCATGTTCTTTTGACATCATCTCTTTTTTTTTCTTTCTTTCTCTTTTTTCTTACCCACAATAATTTCTCTGCACCAATTCCATATATTCATGCGGCGAGAGCAGGATCCGGGTTCACGTACCTTCCAAGTTCAGTACAACGCTTGAGTCGGTACCATATTTTATATTTTTGTTTCTCAGGAAAACTGAGGTCAAGCATAACATAAGTACAGTCTTATGTTTCCTAAGAAAGAAAATTTTAGTCGACAAGCTTCGTGAAACTTGACCCAGCTTTTTCACAGCTGATGCTGGAATTCAAGCTACCGAGAGTGTACCCTGAAAGGGGTACAGAGCTGATCATGGATGACTCTTGTGAGAGATGATCACGTCCAGGTTGTGTCTATAGCCTAAACTGAATTTAGGTATATATGGCAGATTAATTCAAGCGTTACTGGCCACAGACCCCCATTAATTTTCCATAAGTGACAATATTAACGTTTAGCGCTGTAGCTCAGTCCCAAACATTCCGTGGCCAATAAGGTTTGGTGCATACCTGGCCCAGCCTGTGAGAAAGAAGCCATAAAAATTTTGACATAGGTTAACCGTCAAAATCTGGACCTTTCTATGCCGGCAGCTGGAGGCGTGACTAGCAACGCCAAGGGACGTTCACGCGCAGCCTCACCACTACCTCACACCTTGTCCTCTCGCCCAGAATTTCAAACTTTCATCGATAAAAACTCATATCTCCTCAAAGTTTAGGCAATTTCCAGCACTTTGATACCAAGCATGCACCTGTACACCAAAAATGGCCGCTTGGGAGCACAAAAAAGGACTTTATACCCTACCGAAAAACGGAAGTTGTAGTGGGGTCAGTGTCCAACTGAGCATCCTGCAGCGTTTAAAGGGATACAGAATCCATTCTGAACGACTGGTGTAAGAGATAAGCAAGTCCAGGCTATACCTATAGCAGGGGCTAAATTTTAGGTTTTCTGGCAAATTTATTCGAGCTTGACTGACAATGCTGCTGGGTTTAACCCAAGAAATCGTATCTCCTCGAAATCCTATCAAACAATCGTCATCGATTTTGAATCCGTTTAATTTTGAAAAGTTCAAGCACTGCGTCTGAGATTTATGTAGTCATAAAGACGATTCCGTTAATCACGCGACATAACTACCACAGTACAATACCTTCGTGTATTTATGATTGTATACTTGGGTTTTTACGCCGTACTCAACAATTTTCCAGTCATGTGATGACGAGAAGTCTTTAGGTGTGTGTGCCTGTACTGTGCCTTCTTGTGGCAGTGCAAGCCTATGCCGCAAGGTGTGTGTGTGTGTGTGTGTGTACATATACTGTGCCTTCTTGCGGCAGGGCAAGCCTATGCCGCCAGGTGCCTTCTTGTGGCAGGGCAAGCCTATGCCGCCAGGTGTGTGTGTGTGTACATATACTGTGCCTTCTTGTGGCATGGCAAGCCTATGCCGCCAGGTGTGTGTGTGTGTGTACATATACTGTGCCTTCTTCTGGCAGGGCAAGCCTATGCCGCCAGGTGCCTTCTTGTGGCAGGGCAAGCCTATGCCGCAGGTGTGTGTGTACATCTACTGTGCCTTCTTGTGACAGGGCAAGCCTATGCCGCCAGGTGCCTTCTTGTGGCAGGGCAAGCCTATGCCGCCAGGTGTCTGTGTGTGTGCATATACTGTGTCTTGTTGTGGCGGGGCAAGCCTATGCCGCAAGGTGTGTATGTGTGTGTGTGTGTGTGTGTGTGTGTGTGTGTGTGTGTGTGTGTGTGTACATATACTGTGTCTTTTTGTGGCAGGGCAAGCCTATGCCGCCAGTTGCCTCCTTGTGGCAGGGCAAGCCTATGCCGCCAGGTGTGTGTGTGTGTGTACATCTACTGTGCCTTCTTGTGACAGGGCAAGCCTATGCCGCAAGGTGTGTGTGTGTGTGTGTGTGTACATATACTGTGCCTTCTTGCGGCAGGGCAAGCCTATGCCGCCAGGTGCATTCTTGTGGCAGGGCAAGCCTATGCCGCCAGGTGTCTGTGTGTGTACATATACTGTGCCTTCTTCTGGCAGGGCAAGCCTATGCCGCCAGGTGTGTGTGTGTGTGTGTGTGTGTACATATGCTGTGCCTTCTTCTGGCAGGGCGAGCCTATGCCGCCAGGTGTGTGTGTGTGTGTGTGTGTACATATACTGTGCCTTCTTCTGGCAGGGCGAGCCTATGCCGCCAGGTGCCTCCTTGTGGCAGGGCAAGCCTATGCCGTCAGGTGTGTGTGTGTGTACATATACTGTGCCTTCTTCTGGCAGGGCGAGCCTATGCCGCCAGGTGCCTCCTTGTGGCAGGGCAAGCATATGCCGCCAGGTGTGTGTGTGTGTGTGTACATATGCTGTGCCTTCTTGTGGCAGGGCGAGCCTATGCCGCCAGGTGCCTCCTTGTGGCAGGGCAAGCCTATGCCGCCAGGTGTGTGTGTGTGTACATATACTGTGTCTTCTTGCGGCATGGCAAGCCTATGCCGCCAGGTGCCTCCTTGTGGCAGGGCAAGCCTATGCCGCCAGGTGTCTGTGTGTGTACATATACTGTGTCTTCTTGCGGCATGGCAAGCCTATGCCGCCAGGTGCCTCCTTGTGGCAAGGCAAGCCTATGCCGCCAGGTGTGTGTGTATGTGTACATATACTGTGCCTTCTTGTGGCAGGGCAAGCCTATGCCGCCAGGTGTCTGTGTGTGTGTGTGTGTGTACATCTATTGTGCCTTCTTGTGGCAGGGCAAGCCTATGCCGCCAGGTGTGTGTGTATGTGTACATATACTGTGCCTTCTTGTGGCAGGGCAAGCCTATGCCGCCAGGTGTCTGTGTGTGTGTGTGTGTGTACATCTATTGTGCCTTCTTGTGGCAGGGCAAGCCTATGCCGCCAGGTGTGTGTGTATGTGTATACATATACTGTGTCTTGTTGTGGCAGGGCAAGCCTATGCCGCCAAGTGTGTGTGTGTGTGTGTGTGTACATATACTGTCTTCTTGTGGCAGGGCGAGCCTATACCGCCGTCGCTGAATAACTTTAAAAGCCTGAAAAGTACCGCATCCTGTGCAGTATAAGAACAAATGAATGAATGAATGCTTGGGGTTTAACGTCGTATTTTTCAGTCACATGATGACGAGGACTCATTACGTGTGTGTATCATATACTGTGTCTTCTTGTGGCAAGGCGAGTCTATGCCGCCAAACTGCTACCGCCACTGACGTATCATGCCGAAGACACCAGACATAACACCCCACTCAGTCCTATAAACCTGACACCGGGATAACCTGTCCTGTTTCCTTGTTCTAACCTCCCAGTGCTGAGCGCCGAGGCATGCAACCAGAAAAGCAAACGGTAGATCTATACTGTATACGTGAACATAGTGCTCCACGCTATGGGCATATTGGCCATGAATCCGTGAATCTATGTAGGAATGTGAATCAGATTTATTTATTATTTTATTTATTCGTTTTACGCCGAACTACGGTATTTTACGACGGTATAAACGACGGCCAGAGGCATAATGGTGGGAAACCCACGACCATCCGCAGGCTGCTGCAGACGTTCGCCCGTACTACGAGAGAATTAACCCTGTGAATACAGACAGTTTTAGGCATACGTTTGCGTACTCATTTACATGCCTAATTAAGGTTATTTACCACATTTTATTATCTTTTAAATAAACCCAGTAAAAATCGTCGCTTTGCCTTGTATCTACCTGTCGTTTGTGCAACCATAAGCAGCGTATTCAACAATCTAATATTACCTTACTGATTATCGTTATTTTGATTATCGCCAGCAAGATAAATTTTATTTAGTTACTTGATTGGTGTTTTACGCTGTACTCACTTATGCGACGGCTGCCAGCATTATGGTGGGAGAAAACGGGCAGAGCCCAGAGGAAACACACGGCCATCCCCAGGTTGCTGGCAGACTTTTCCACTTCCGGCCGGAGAGGAAGCCAGCATGAGCTGGGCTTGAACTCACAGCGACCGCATTGGTGAGAGTCTCCTGGACAGGAGCACAAAGTTCGAATGTTGTACAGGCTGATAATGGTTGCACTGTCACTAAGTAGCACCCATCAGTCTCCTCGATATTAAAACTCTGTATGGTTGTCCAGCGAGTGAAGATTGCTCTACACAGCTAGCCAGATGAAACCTCCCCAGGAAGTAAATCAACTTACACCGAATTCATAATTTCGAGCACCCAGATTCCTCACAAAGAGCGGGAGATGATGGTCGAAGTGCTGGTTTTCGTCGATTCTTTAAGTTTTGAGTGTTACAAGATATGGAAAGTACCATATCTAAAGGATAGATTTGTTCTGATTACTTTTCCAGAAATAATGTCTTACCTAAAAGCTATATTATTCATTTTCTCGTTAAAACCTTCATTGCCTTTCACCACCGATAGAAGGTTGGCTCAAAACTGCTATGACGTCACTGAAAACTATGAACACGTGACAAATCCCCTAACTACATTTATTTAAATGATGTTTCACGTTGTTAAAGTATTTCACTGACAGAATAGTGACCAGCGTTATGGTCGAAGAAAACAGGGCAGATTGACCGTATGGCCAGAGAGAAAGCCATCATGAGCTGGACTTGAACACACAGCAACCGCATTCGTGAGATGTTCCCTGGTCATTTTACTGCACTACTGCTAACCTGTCGGCCACGGAGGCTCCAATCATCAATTGATTTGAACTGCAGCAGAAACGGCAAGAGCTGGATTCAAACGCGCGACCTCACTGGTCAAGGGCGTGACAGTTGCCGCCATTCATCGCTTTACTCACATGAGCAAAAAAAAAGACTTTTTTTTTTACATCGCCATACTCCAGAATATTCTAAATGACTTACCATTTCACCTACAAAAGTGCATTTTTGGAGGCAAATAAATTTCACAAAATATAGCTTTTGGTGCTGAAACTTAACATTTCCCAGTAGACTACCATCCCATGTTTCAAGCAAACCTCAAAGCACCTTCCTAAATCAATAGAACTCTCCGAAATCAGGAAAAAATGAGTAAGTTAGTCATGGGCGAAAATTTATGGTCATTTTGGATTTCTGGATTTTTTCACTTATACAACTGAGCCAAAACAAGTCTATGCTGTAGTCATTTGGACGTTGACCAATACTAAAAAGATAATGATGAAATAAAATAAAACAAATCTTTTATCTCTCACAGAACAGTGTTACATGTATGTACATTCAAAAGCTGCACTTATTTCCACATATCTTATTTCACAAAATAATGAATTTTGTACACAGGTAAGAGAGAATTTTACAGTAATGTGAAAAAATGTTTATAAACAAGACCTAAACATGAAATAAACTTAAAATATAAAAGCAGACATTTCTTTGTACATGTGTGACAAAACAAAAAAATAATAATTAAAAAAAATAATTTTTTTTTTCATTGATTTCTCAAAAAACTTGCTATGCAAGTGAGTTACTTACGATACCGTTCAGGTACCACTGACCAAATGCATATCCAAAGTTGATCGAAGACCAAGACAATCACCGATGCATGATTCTACAGCAACTCTTTTCAATTTGGAATTTTAATAGTACATTTCTCATAAAACCTGACCCCAGATTCACGAAACTTCTTGAGTTGTTCAGCACATACCTGCTGGAGCAAGATGATACTATCTGTACTTGCGCAGTGTTTGCCTTAAGTTTCTTTGAACTAAAAGCAATTTACTAAACTCTCGTTAGTTTCGTGAAACCGTGCCTAGGTTAATACTACCGGTAGTAAAAGAAAATTTTAAATTATAAGACTTAAAACAAACAGCACACAGATAAGAGAGTTCTGACTATTTCATACACTAGATTCGGATCTATAAATCTACAATTACAAACACACATGGGGCCATAGATTCAGCAATAAAAAAAAACCCTTCAAATTCTCATGTGCATAATAAAACTTAAAATTGAGCATAATTCCCACTAGCAAATTTTCATGGATTTCTTCAGTGTTTTTATCCGTATGTATAAAAGATAAAGCTAAAAGACATAATGCTGGCATGGCACGGCCTGAGAATGGCAATAATAATGCTGGGCAAGACATGATCATTATGGTGTTCGCATGGCATGACCATGGCACAACCACAGCGCTGAAATGACCTGAAAAGAATAATCACCATACTCATATTGGTGAAGGAAAAGCGCTCTTCAGTGAACAGTGAACTGCCAAAAATGAAAACCGGAGCGTCGTTGAGCGCTCACTTTATACCCAAGGCCCCCGAGAACAGGGACAGCAGAGGAATCTATGTTTTCCTCTCCAAGACAACAGTTTTATTTGTTTACTGTTTTTTGATTTACTTGTCAGTGGTATATTCTTATTTATTTGTTGGTTGTTCATACGCCACAATGAAATATTGTCAGTTACACCATGACGCCAAGTTTTCCACAGTCAGTGGAAATCACAGTGCTAAAATTAAACTTCTAAATTATTTCAAAGTTTCTCGTAAACTCTTCCCACGTGATACTGTGGTATGTCATTTCTGATGAGGGCAAGCAGGTACAGTGTCCAGCAAGCATTCCTCTAAAACCACAGTAATGCTGCTCATTTATTGCGACCGGGCATGGTCCGAAGAAGAATGTAAGCAAAGGAATCTTGGAAGAGAATATACACCGAACCCATGCCTCGGACCTATCGGCTGACCGGCAATTCACCACTTCACAACGGACAGAAGCAAAAACAGAAGTAGAAAGAGGACGATTCTTGTGTAACAGGGGATTAACAGTGTGAATGTGTTGGTGCCGTGGTTATCCATTTAACTTTGACCCTTACCACTTAACCTTGACCTTGGCCTGTTAACCTTGATCTATACGATTCATCCTTAGAGCTTCACCATTTAACCTTGATCTTTACCATTTAACCTTGATCTTTACCATTTAACCACTTCTCCATACTTTGTAGCAGCGAGTTCAACAAAGACGTCTTATCTGACTACTGAATGACCATTGTCAAACTTTAGATTTTAATGGAACTTCTAATAAGCAGTAACTTTTAATGTCGTTACCTTTCCATAAATATTAGACAACTATAACAGCCATATAAATTTAGACATGATCAAAACATTAAAACTTTACCACTGACAGGAACATGGCAACTAATACAGAAGCTGCCACACAAACATGGCAACTAATACAGGAACATGGCAACTAATACAGGAACATGGCAACTAATACAGAAGCTGCCACACAAACATGGCAACTAATACAGGAACATGGCAACTAATACAGGAACATGGCAACTAATACAGAAGCTGCCACACAAACATGGCAACCAACATAAAAGTTGCCACACCAACGTAGCAACCAGTACCGGATGTGTCACACCAACATGATAACTAACTTACAAGCTGCCACACCAACATGATAACTAACTTACAAGCTGCCACACCAACATGGCAACCAGTACCAAAAGTGCCACACCAACATGGCAACCAGTACTGGATGTGTCACACCAACATAGTAATTCACAAGTTGCCGCACCAACATGGCAGCCAGTACCAAAAGTGCCACACCAACATGGCAACCAGTACCAAAAGTGCCACCCAAACATGGCAACCAGTATCAAAAGTGCCAGCCCAACACGGCAACCAGTACCAAAAGTGCCACACCAACATGGCAAACAGCACTGAACTTGTCACACCACAATGGAAATGCACACGGATGTAGCCACACCTGAGCTTGATGATCTAAAGACAAATTATGTCAAATTTGGTTCACTATTGAATGTCCTTAACCACAACTGGAACGGTGAAATGTTTATATTCAGCTGGGACAAGTTCAATTCTGAAGGAATAAAAGCTCTGCTCAATCCAAAATGACTACCTAAATGAGGTCAAAGGCCAATTACAAGCTGATGGACTGGTACATTATTATGTGGACAGAGAATTAATTTTAAGCAAACATTAATTTAAACAAAAAAATACACTACAAAACAATACAACAGATCTTGTGCATGGATATGCATACACCAACAATATCAGCAAGTGATTAAAACAAAGAGGACCATTAACAACCACCTTTTGTCTAGAGGTGGATCCTAAATACTTACTGTAGCCATTTCTTACATGACGTAAAAATTCACTTTGATATACACGCATAGCCACATTTTCACAAACCGACATGTGCACAGCTTTCTAATTACACAATCCAAATTACACAATCCAAATTATACATACCCTTTTTCTTCCTTTCGATAGTAAAAATATACACAGGTGGAAATTTACAACAACAGGAGCACAAGACTGTTCTACTTTTCTGGGTTTTTGTAACAATGACAGAACAAGAATCAGCGACCAAAAACATCTATATATTTTTGATTATTTGATTGGTGTTTTACGCCGTACTCAAGAATATTTCACACATACGACGGCGGCCAGCATTATGGTGGGTGGAAACCGGGCAAAGCTCAGGGGGAAACCCACGACAATCGGCAGGTTGCTGGCAGGCCTTGCCACGTATGACCGGAGAAAAACATGTATACAAAATCAATATCTACATATGTACTTAACATCCTTTTGACTATTTCCTCACTCTTCAGAAGTAGAGATAGTTAGCACACTGATTAACATTTTTCAAATGCTTTACAAAAACGCCTCACATTCATATTATTCCAAACATTGAAAAATAGAAAAAATGCTCACTTTGCGATTTCTTGTACTTAGAATGTGATTAAAGAATGCAAATGAATGCAAATCTACACAAATAGACAAAAAAAAAAAATGATAATGAATAAGACATAAAATAGAGCATCCATTTCATTGGATAACAATCAGAAACTGACCAATCAAATACAGGACCTTGTGATTCAAATGTCTAATTACCCAGCTTCCTTATGTAAGATGACCATCTAAAATGCTAAAATTGTTGTCTCAACAAAGGCCAAAGGGTCAGTTCTATTTGAGGATCTGTTTTAATGGAGCCAGAATAAAAATGATGACCACAAACTGAGCCCAGGTCATTATATAGAGGACTTACAGCATCGTGAAAATATTAATAATTTCAGACACACGATTGATGGTGATATTTTAGCCGCTTCCATGTTCTTTCACACCCTTAAATCCCATTGGATGACTTCCAGTTTTCTCAAGGTCACCACTCTGAATAAGTGAACTGAGTGTTTGAGCTATAAGCACATTTCCCCACACATGTGTGCCATATTGTTTACTGGTTCACAAAAGCCAGAGGATGATTTTGCAGGCCGATCGCCAGCCACAGGGGATTCTGTTACTACAGTTCATCAAGTTAACCCTTGACCTTCTATCAATGACCTTGACTAAATGATTAATGGCAAAGAATACAGCAGCATGAAGTACATGTCAGCTGAAAGACCATTAAATATTGTGTGGGGAAATAGTTTGATTTATTTTTTTTGACAATATTTTTCAGCCTAGTAAAATGCAGTCAAAACTTTGGATTCTACTGTGGCATATTCTGGCCATAATGGGACCAGTGATGTCACTTCAGCTTTTCGCCACTTTCGACACACATATATGGCTATATTTCATCATACAAAATGCATCTTCATTTAGACCTATGAATGCATTCAATAAATGGACAATTGAAACAATTTGAAAACAATTGAAACAATTTGAAAACAATTGAAACAATTTCCAGCCAAAAATATTGTTGTGATGTCAATGATACCGCAAGGTTCCAACATATCCAACTGATACCCTATGGACCACCTTAGAATTCTGTGTTTTAAATACATTTTAGTCGGTTAGAAAAATTTGAAAAAAACCCCCAATAAATCAAACTATTTTCCAAGACAGTTTTCAATGGTCTTTCATCGGATGAATACTTCATTTTAGTGTTTTATTTGCCTTTAACTCTAGTTCATCAGTCGACCAATGAAAACCCTGTCATGCGAAAGAATATTTTGTCTACAGATGAATGAACATTCACCTTAACAAAATGACACTTCTTTATTGCAATAATCAGCCAAGCCTCAAATTATGGAACTTATAAAAAATCCACAGAATACTTGATTGATTGTTGTTGAATGCTATATTGAATTTTTTTTCACTTCTGTTTATTCATTTTATTGTTTTTCAAGTCATACTCCAGAATTTTTTTCCTTGATGCTAGTCAGTTTTGTGTAAGTAAGAAACTGGAAGTGTCAAGAGTAAACCACCAAACATTGGCAATTCATTGTTGAACTTTCCGTGGGAAGAGTCTATCAACTCCTAGTCCAAGGCTGGGTTTGAACCTCTACCTCATATGCCTTAGCACTTGAATACTGCATCACTTAATAGGACTATTGTATTTGCTTTAATGGATTCATTTACTGGCCAAAATAATAAAAAAGTACAAAATATTTAGTAAATATAAATAATTTAAAATTAATTAAAAAATGTGCAACCATCTTTTGTGGTACTGATTTAATACCAATTAAATATACTTAAAAAAGAAAACTTTTAATCCGCTATTACATGCAATTAAATATAGCTCACTAAAGATTGTCATCATATCACAAAAAGATCACCTAATGCAGATCCATTGAAAGTAAACAAATGTAATTGACTACATATCGTGTGATGTAAATGACTGACAAGGAAATCACCTAACAAGACCAACTTACACAATAAATGGAACTGACAAAAGATGACCTCAATCAAGATCAACTTACTGCAAATAAATTTAACTAACTTAAGATCATGTGAGGCAAAATCTACAGACAAGAGATCACCTGATACAAGATCTACTGACAGCAAGCAAATGTAACTCATTACATATCATGTGATGTAAAATCCACAGACGAAAAGATCACCTAAAGCAAGATCTACTGACATCTAAAGATCTAAAGATCACCTTATGCGACATCAACTGACTGCAATAAATGTAATTCACTTCAGATTATCTGATGCAAGATCTACTGATAAATGTAACTGACTAAATATTATCTAAAAGCAAAGTAAATATGTACTTACAGCATACCATGAAGATACAGGAGGCATGTTCTGTTAAGCTAGGCTTACCTCCCCTTAAACGAAGGACAACCAGATCATTATTTTACAATTAAAAGCAATAACAAAAACAAAAAAAAAAAACAAAAAAAAATGTGTAAAATAATAAGTAAAACATTAACTCTTCCTTCCTCAAAGTCAGGAATCAAACTTCACCCCCGATGTTTCAAGCGAAGTAGCCGTAGAAGAACATTCCTATAGCCATCAACAGGACAGCCAATGCATTTGTCACATTCTTCCCAATCGGATTTTGTTTGATCGACCGCATTTCGTAGCGAGTCACGGTCTTCTTAGCACCTGATTTCGTCAGATTTTCAATACCACAGATCCAGTTGAACATTTTCCTCCAACACGGAGTGATATCTGCAAAATAAGATGCAGAGGGAAAACAACTGTTAGCAATAGCCAGAAGAACACTTTTTTCTCCTAACTTGTGTAAAATAGAAATAAAAACATAATCTTTGGTTGTTTTTTTTTTCCTGACAGATGACTATTAAGGTAAATGACCAAAAATATCACCTCAAAACTAGCCTTCTTAGAGGCTAGTAAAGATCAAAAAATACTACCCACAGCTTTGAAATGGGTATTTTTCCAGTAGGATACCACCTTACTGAAGTTAGAAAAATAATAAGTAAAACATTAACTCTTCCTTCCTCAAAGTCAGGAATCAAACTTCACCCCCGATGTTTCAAGCGAAGTAGCCGTAGAAGAACATTCCTATAGCCATCAACAGGACAGCCAATGCATTTGTCACATTCTTCCCAATCGGATTTTGTTTGATCGACCGCATTTCGTAGCGAGTCACGGTCTTCTTAGCACCTGATTTCGTCAGATTTTCAATACCACAGATCCAGTTGAACATTTTCCTCCAACACGGAGTGATATCTGCAAAATAAGATGCAGAGGGAAAACAACTGTTAGCAATAGCCAGAAGAACACTTTTTTCTCCTAACTTGTGTAAAATAGAAATAAAAATATAATCTTTGGTTGTTTTTTTTTTCCTGACAGATGACTATTAAGGTAAATGACCAAAAATATCACCTCAAAACTAGCCTTCTTAGAGGCTAGTAAAGATCAAAAAATACTACCCACAGCTTTGAAATGGGTATTTTTCCAGTAGGATACCACCTTACTGAAGTAGGATATTACCCTACCTTCACAACAAACCTCGAAACACCTGTCTATGATCAGTAGAGCTCTTAGAATCAGCCAAAATGTGCAAATCAGTGATGGGTGAAATGTTAGGTCATTTAAGGTACATTCAGGGTTTGCTTACGTTTGGATTGGCATTCATAGTCATGGGCCAATCAAAATGTCCACTTGTCATATATACATCATCCAGGTTCCTGGGCTACAAATTGCTACCATTTGCAGTCAAGAGGCTCAGGAACCAGAATAACTGGACATCCAGCATCTTAACTGTTGTATGTGTTGATGTGAATGGGGAAGTTGAACTATGGAGGAACAACAGCACCACAAAACTCTGAAAGCGGTAATTTGGCTGCAGGAACGTCATACTCAAATCTCCACTGTCAATCAGGTGATGTTCCACTTATAACAACAAAAATAGATAAGCTGATGGCGGTTTCATTTTGCCCCGAGACCATATTCACCAGCAGTATCAACATAGGGTCCAGTCAGTGACTGATCCAGTATTAAAGAACTCGTCCTGTCCATTGTCTTTAGTTCCCAAGAAAAGGGCAGACTCTGGACAGAATTTGATAATGTGGCTGATAGTTACCCGTTACCAAAATCTTTCCTTACGCATTGCTATGTTTACCTGTCATAGCTTGTAAGTCTGTTGCCAATGGCAACATGGCGATCACATTACCTCACTAACGGTTAATATCTTATGACATATTTACCTCAAAATAAGCACTTTTTCAGATGAAAAAGGTTTCAGGGTGGAGGAAATGGGACGAGGGAACTATTCTTCACAGTTCCTCTGGATATGGTCTGAGTTTGTTAACCTTAAATTCTCTTACCGGCCTCCTTTCCTTCCTCACTTATCTTGCCCACAGCATTCGCCTCAACATCACCGTCTCCTCTCTCTCCGTTCAGAAGATCTGTCTTCTCTGCAGTTTTACTGCTAGGAGCCACCTTCTCGGTTTCCCTGGGGATAACCTCAATTTCCAACATGTTGATCTCTGACAGTTTCTTCTGCGCCTTAATTTCCGCCTCTGCACTGTCCTCTTCACTTGATGAGGCCGTGTCAGACTGAAATATGTCTACATCAATCCTCTTCTCTGTACTGTGCCTCGTCAGGTAAGTCAAGCGCTGAAGCTGCAAATAACAACAACAACAGCAGCAGCAATCAATGACTGACCAGAGCTTAACTGGAAGTCCATTTCCACTAATGTATTTCATTTATTTATTTAATTAAGAGTTTTACACCCTCCTCAATATTCTCTTGTACCACAGCCAGCATTATGGTGGGGCGATAATGGGCACAGTGACCATCTGCAGCTTGATGGCAGACTTGTCCACAGATGACCGGAGAGGACGCCACCACGATCTGGACTTTAAGACAATGTGATCTCACTGTTGAGAGGCTCCTAGGTCATTGTGATATACTAGCGCTATAACCAGTATGCCATGGAGGCCTCCCCATTTACAATACTGTATTAAACTAAGAAGTTTAACATTATTTTTGACATTACATACCTGAAACTATTATTAAATAGTTATTAAAAGCTTACTTTGTGAAATGCAAAATTTAAGTATAAGAAGCTGTGTTTAAAAACCATTTCTACTCACACATCTGGGATCTATGGGCTTGGTAAGAAGGCTGACAACAATGGCCACACTGCCCGTCAGCAGGAAGAGGAAGATGGAGAAGTACAGGTAGTGAAAGTTTGTCACTATGCCGGGCCGAGGATCCGGAGCATCGTCTCCGCAGTTGGGCACCGTGTAGGAATACTCCACGATGAAGCGCACCATCCCTACTACCAGTCCGGTCATCAGAGACCAGAAAGCTCCCTATAGCAACCATAAATTTTTTTTATTATCAATTTGAGTTTCATGTCGTACTCAAGAATAGTTTCACTTATACAGCAGCAACCAGCATTATGATGGGAGGAAACCCGGCAGAAACCAGGAAAGCGTTCCACCCACCCACCAAGTCAATCAGATCAAGCTTCCCACCCACCCAGAATGAATTGAACACCCACCCACCCAGTCAATCAGATCAAGATTCCCACCCACCCGGAATGAATTGAACACCCGCCCACCAAGTCAATCAGATCAAGCTTTAAACCCACCCACCCACCCAGTCAATCAGATCAAGCTTCTCACACACCCAGAATGGTTAGGACACCCACCCACCCAGTCAATCAGATCAAGCTTTCCACACACCCACCAAGTCAATCAGATCAAGTTTTTCACCTACCCGGAATGATAAGAACACTCACCCACCCCAGTAATTAATGGTGGAGAAAGTTCAGATGAGAAGAGTGTAAAAAAAAATGGTTGTAAATGTGGTCTTCAATACTTTCTCGAATTTTGTTTTAAAGAAAAAAAAAAGAAAAAAAAAGAGACACTTAAAAAATAATTTTTGTATGGTGGGGCATACTGTCTTTGTGTAATAATGGTATAAATGAGGATGTAACACTTGTTGAATAAATATATTTGCACCAGAATTTAGTCTCTTGAGCTAATAAATGTGTTTAACATGGATTTTGATCATATTTATATTTTTAAAACATTCATAAATATTACCACAATTCAGATTAAATGCATTTACTTTAATAAAAACAAATTTATACTGAAATAAATTTATTAGACATGCATCACATCCTTATTTACAACATTATTATGCAAAGATGATATATACCATGAAGTGGCCCCAAATACCCACCATACAAAAATATTTCAAAATACCCTTTCTCCTGAGAGAAAAAATGGAAAAAAAAATAGCAAAGACCATATTTGCAAATAAGTTTTCAGTCTTTTTCATTTGATTTTTGCATCATTCTTCTGTTTTCTTCTTTAAGATACTACACAAGTACCTTCTCGTTAAGTCTCTGCCAGAAGATAGCGAGGAGGAAGACAGCACAGATCGGAGGCTGAAGGAAGCTGGAGACGACCTGAATGTAGACGAAGAGGTCACTGCCCTGGGACGCCTTGATAACCGGGATCCACACAATACTGATGGCCACCAAGACCACCACAAATATCCTGACAGGGGAGACAACTCAGTCATAAATACCGTCAGACTGTTCAATCGAGGTGATCTGTTTAATACGATGTAATATAACTAGGAGATTAGGACAGTTTCCACCCTTTTTGTTAATATTCTTTTGTTTTACTATTGCAAATTCAAGTTTCAACATTCAATTACAATGTAGCATTGTTTTTTGTGTATTCAAATTATGACCATTAAACTTTTCTACCAAATTTTCATTTTGAAAAATGTTCTTTCTTTAATTCCTTACAGCTGCGATTGTCTACCCATAAACAATGAATTCTTTACTTTTTTTTTAAATGCAATTTCATGACCAATGTAACTTGTTCTTTCATCATTTAATGGAGGCATCATCTGCTAACCAGCTTACTAACAATTATCCTATCATCCTTCAGCACTTTTCTTTTTTTCATACAATTTAAAACTTAAAACTCACCTACTGATAGCATGACACTGCTAAATAAAAAGCTCACCTGCTGACAAGCTTATCTGCCAACAAGCTCACCTGTTGAAGAGCTTACCTGCTAACAAACTCACATAATGACGATATGACATGCTAAAAAGCTCACCTGCTGAAGGGCTTACCTCCTATCAAGCTTACTGGCTAAGAAGCTCACGTCCCCTCCTGACATGCTAACAAGCTTACCTGCTAACGAGCTTACCTGCCGACAATCATGATTTCAAGCTCAGAGGCTTTCTTCCTGACTAATGTCCACATGTCCATGGCAAAGATGGTGCTGCTGCTGTTGAAGATAGAGGTCAAAGAGGACATCAGCGCAGCCAGCATCACCGCTAACATCAAACCACGAGCGCCTGAAAACACATATAAGGGCTAGAAAATCCATCTCCTAATCATATCTATTTTTTTCAATTAGGGTTCCGAACTGTTTGAAAATATTTTACAAGGACTTTCATCGACCATTCAGTTGAGGTATGTATGAACTTTCATGTGGAATTAATGGATAACATTACCAGTATTTAATAGTGCATTTGGAACATAATTTATTCAGCACTGAAAAAAAATTACATCCCACGACTTATATTAACATCAACTCTTTTCCCAGACTTTCAAAGACTTCCAACAACTTTCAAGGACGAGTGGGAACACTTGAAAGGTGGCAGTCAGAAACTAGCATAAACCACCAACCTTTGGCAAGTTACTGATGAACTTTCCTACGTGTGACAAACAGATATGCTCAAACATATTGTTGGAAGATAAATGGTCTTCAGCAAACATAAAGACTCCATTAACAGCCACAGAATGCCCTCAACCTCACCAAGGCTCCATGTACATTGTATGCATTGTATAAGGGCAGGTGTTAAGTTTTAATATGCACAGCATAAGGGCAGGTGTTAAGTTTTAATATGCACAACATAAGGGCAGGTGTTAAGTTTTAATATGCACTGTATAAGGGCAGGTGTTTTAAGTCTTGCTTAAAATTTGACAGTCACTATTATAGAAATTCAATGTTCAACCTGATAATATATATGTACATCTAGGGTCAACAATTGTAATAAATTTCCAAAAGATTTTATTTTATTTATTTATTTGAGTGGTTTTTTACACTGTACCCAAGAATATTTCACTTATACGACAGTGGCCAGCATTATGGTGGGAGGAAACCGGGCACAGCCCGGGGTAAAACCCAGGAACATCCGCAGGTTGCTGACAGATCTTCCCACTTACGGCCGGAGAGGGAGCCAGCATGAGCTGGACTTGAACTCACAGCGACCACATTGGTGAGAGGCTCCTGGGTCATAATGCTGTGCTAGCGCGCAAACCAACTGAGCCACGGAGGCCCCAAATTTCCTAAAGATAGTTTGCGATCAACGCAATAAAAAAAAAAAAAAATGCCCTATCATCAAAATTCATGTCTCGATAAAAAAAAAAATAAAAAAATAAAATGCGTTGCTGTTGTTACCTGGAGGCATGAGGTTAAGCACTAGAGTGGGATAGGCAAGGTTAGCACAACCTGCGCGACTGCCACACAGCTCGTAGCACACGTCTGGGTCCGCGCAGCCAACAGTGTCTGTAACAAGATACCAGAACACTGGTCTGAGGAGCCATACGGGTTAACTGTAGTACAACAGTATGAAAAAGAAATCCCCAATTATTAGAAATGCTTCAAATTTGGGGACCGTTCAGTTCAGTTACAAACTCAGTGACCAGTGTTACCATAAAACAACACATATACATTGATCGCATAATTAATGTCATCTTTCTTGAATGTTAGAATTGGCATTGTGTAAAAAGTCTTGAAGAATTAAATTTCAAACATCAAATATGTAGCACTGTGCACATGTTTTCCCCAAATTTTAAGCATTTCTGTCAAAAGAAAAAATAAGACTAACATCTGAGCATCAGCAAGTGAAAGTTTTAGTGCTTTCCACTGTGGCAGTGGATTTCTCAAACTCCTCCAATAATATTTGGTGATACTCAGGAGTTCGTCTCTAATCAATATAGCCCGTGTACGAGTCATGATGTTTATTTCACGTAAAAAATTCAACAGTTTTCCCACTACTACCTTCAAATGATTACAGTGTACAAAACTGGAAGACTTATCGATACGCATTTATACATGATTCAGATGATATACGATATTAAATGGCAAAGTTGACAACAGCTTTATTAATTCTGTCACAATAGGCGTATGGTGAAACGAGACATTCCAGATTAGGCATGCACATACGTATAGATAAACACCCCCGCTTATCCCAATTAAAAAATATAAAAAAAAAACATACCGATTGTGTGTAATGGGAATTTGTTTAAGTATTTCTTTTCAAATTTCATTTAAAACTAATGCGGTTTCTGGTAGAGGTTTACATGGTCATTTTGGAAAGCAGAAGGAGACTGGTTAAGAAGGGAAGATCTTTCATTGGTCGCAGAAGGGTGAATATGAATGTTGGAATGGGAGAGGACACAAAGGTTTCCCTAAAATGTGGTTATGTCCTTAAAAACCAGTCATTTATCCCTACATAAAAAATTTCATATCAAAATATTTCATCTTCAACAATAAGAATTAAAAAAATACAAGAGCAAGAAAAAAATAACCAGGGTTTAATAAAAGCTGAAATAATCTTAATTTCTTATAAAAACAAAGGATTTTTTGGAATACATTTATCCTTAAAGTCCTCAGGGAATATCAAATTTGAACGTTTCCTGACTGACATACACCGACTGATTCATAAGACGATGTAAATATGAATAATTTGACTTGAACAAGGAAATTTTAAAACTTAGTCCCATATCACCTGCCTAACAAATAAATTCACACTATTCTAGATACAAGAACATATGCACTGTGTGCTGTACCAAATGGATGCTTCATTTCTGTAAGAACATTTTTCATCTTTTCATGAAAAATTTTGAAATAAAGTTCACAGTAACAGTCCATATTCAACAAAAAAGTCTGAATTTTGAATTTTGCCTTTTGTGAATAATAAAAAATTATCCCAATTTAAAAAACAAAAAACAAAAAAAAAACCCAGGCATGTCAGGATTTTGATATCACCGATTTGGTACGAATGTCTTAAGCAATACGACAACACCTTCCCTTCAGTATTGTTAGAACAAAAATTCTCTGAAGCAAGTCTGAATTCAAGTTTTTGATGCACAGACAATACTAAAGGAATAATGTTGACCATGAATCCAAAATTCCCTTTACCAGCGGCTTTGACCAGCATTGACATTTTAACAACTGAATGCTCGAAAGCATATTCGCCGCAAGTCGTCTTCGATTATTGATGTGTATTTTGCGCACATTTTAAGTGCAACTGTTCTCAAAGTTCTCAGTGTTTTTCCGTGTTGCCACTTATAGCCACTGCAACACAAACAGAAGGGAACATGAAAATCAAAATGGCAGACCACTCATTCGTGTCACTTAATTTTTCATCTTTTTGCAACCTGTAAATTCTGAAACTATACAATACCTACGCACACTGGCATTCAGAGACGGTGATGCAGCTCTCCTGGTTTACATGTTGATGGACAACGGAGATCTATCTACAGAGTGTTGGCAGCTAACTGGGTAAGGAACTTCAACAGCTGATTACCTATCCTAGCTTAAAAATCAAATAAAGTAAGAAAGGGCCTACCGTTCTATAAACACATCTACCCTAATTCCTCAACCTTTCTGCATATTGAAGAGCAATTTTTTGAGACAAAACTACATTGGTTGGACTGACCAGTTTCAGGGCTTCTCAAAAAGGATAACTTTACCAGCCAACACAGAATAATGTCTTCAGAATATGCTTGAAAAAACACCTTGCAAAAATGCAAAAAGTCTGAAGAATTACAGTAGTTTTGATAATCGCCTTGTGGTGCAGATCATGGTATAGTTTATTCACAACTGCTTACATATACTTTTAATATTGCCTGATTCTGGATTGGCCAGAATACGACCAATGACTGCAGTTTATACTCTATAGATCACTGTCCATCTGCATTAAGTAGGAGAGCTACAGCACTGTACTAATTAACAGGAATTTAAAGTTTAACAGAAACAGTGTTTCTACACTATTTAAACGTAGACTAAAGAAACACATGGAAGCATTTAAATAAAACAGTTCCAAAAGAAAAAAAAAATTACTTTTGATTTTAGGATTCCGAAAGTAAGAATTCTGATCAAATGTTTCTTTTAAGGGTGAAAAATTAATAAACAAAGTGACATGAATTGGTCTGCCTTGCACATTGCCAATAAAGAGCACCATGTTGTTGTTGTTGTTTGTACCTGGCCATTCATTGAAGCATTACAAAGTACAACACCAATATGCATATAGTTCAAATTACAACTCTCCCGACAAGAAAAATAGTGAACACTTCAAAAGCTTACACAGTGCTGTTAGCATTTTTACAAGTATCCGGGTAATTTATGCTTTATTTTTTAAAAAGCTTTTGTTGTTGTTGTCAACATGGGGGGCAATTAGACCTACATGTCACTAAAAAAAAAGAAAATTTGAAGGCATTACCTGTGGAGAGAGGAAAATTATATATCTTAAAACTGACAGTAATTAACCAATCATTTCTGACTAATACACACCTATGGACAGATTCACAAAACATGATTTCAGTTATTTTGAAACATGGGACTAAAACCAGAGAAATTTACAGGAAACCACTCTGACAGCGTTATAAAACAACAAAGATTAATATTCCCTACATCAGCTGTTACTGTCGACTGCCTTTGGCTTATTAGAAGGGCTGAAATACTGATATGTACTTGCCAGAGTAGATGATCACTCCCCCACACGGGATATATAAATAAATAACATCGGGATTACAAACACTGACCTTGGCAAAACCGCTTATTATGTCACAGTTATGCAGTCAAATAAAAGTCTCTTGTATATGTGTATGTACTTATAGCCCAGGACCCGCCATTGCAACTTAGTCAGGGGAGATAACTCCCCAAAACAGGATGAATTTGAGGGATGACAACTCTGTTCACATGAAACGGTAATCCAACTACTTTTTAGTGGAATGACAGAAGTTTTTTACTTATTTTCCAATGAAAACCTGTTACCTAGCAACAAATATTTCAGACTTCTTAAAACTTTACAGGTATAACCATGCAGCTGTCTGAGTCAATGACAACAGCAGTAGCACTTTTCCCCTTACTTCATGCAGTTTTGGATAAGAGTACACTGTGACTCCGATGTTTCAATAGTTCCAGAGGATAGCAGTTACAGAAGATACGCAAAATTAAGCCGAGTAATAAGCAAATTAATACAATTACAGAGTAGAAACAGTTAAAATCCACCGGTATGATTATCTCTGCAAAACTCTAGGAATCAAAGATACAGTGACAAAAATGTAAATTTAGTGTAGACTAAATTAGTAGTCTCCCACTACCATACATAGTTAGCTACCTTCAGTGACAACATCCTTAAGGTATGAAATTCCATGGCTTGATTAGCTACACAATGGTGGGTCCTGAGGTGCAAACTAAAAACATGCCTGCAACAACTGGCAACCATACAGATCCACTAATGGGCCACTGTGAATCCAAAATTAGAGGATCAAACGTGTCACCTAAATTTTCATGACTGCCCGCTGCAACACAGGCAAGAGACCTGGTGCTGAGAATGTGCTATTCTTGCTCCCTTCACAATGCCTCTAAAAATCTTCACTGACAAAATTTTTGAAAAGTCTTAAACACAGCTGATGTCTTCTTATTTTTTTCGTCTTTTGTTGAGTGATACTATGGCAATTCTGTACTGAATAGAAACCAAAAAATCATTGTCGTATGGAATGTGTTGTTTAAATTAACTACCATAGTTTAAAAATAAATTTGTTAAAACCCAATCATACATACATAGTACTAATTAAAAGAAATAAGTTACAAGGATTAATGATAACCATTCTGAAGAATAAAAAATTCCATATCCCAATTCTTTAAAAAACAAAAAAAAAACAACTAACAAACCAATCACTAAATAACACTTTGTTGGTAATTACGGTTGGTGTGGATAAAAATTTCAGAAAAAACATAATTCAAACGTCTTTCTTAAGATTGGAGTCGGACCAACGACAAACCAAATTTTCCACAAAGGTACATTTCATGTTAGTGATCAGTTTAAAGGTTAATTGAGGGAGACCAGATGAGAATGTGGAAGGGAATGCGAAGGTATGTCAGTGTGTTAAGAGAACTCCCTACAACTAAATTTAACATTCATTTTTTTTTTTAAAGTGCACCGTCACCAAATAGGATCACTATTTTTGTCCAATGAGGAACTAGGCTTTTATTCTTTCACGACGTACAGTGTACCCAGTCAAGTGACTTCAACCCCTAAGTTTCAGAATGTAAAAAAAAAAAATTGTACACCTTAGATATAAGTGTAGACATAAAACAAAAACCTTAAAAGACACTTCTATTTGCAAAAGCTGCAACATCCCACAACGATTTGACGTTAATATAAATTTAACAATTGTTTTAAGTGGATGCCCCATGTTAACGGATACACTGCCAAATACTTGACTGACTGACTGACTGACTGACTGACTGACAGAAGAACATTTGGAGCCTCTACAGCTCAAAAAAGCTAAACCGTAACTTCTTTTACAGTTTACGCATCTAAGAAAATTTCAAACACTTACACATAAGATCCTATTTTTAATTACTCTTGGATCTCAGAGTGGGTAAAAATTTTAAAATCTTTCCCATCTAAATTTACATTTTATCTACTTGTACAAGATATGCTTCAAGCTTCAATGCTAGTTCTCGGAGTTGTTTTTTTTTTTTTTTTTTTTTAGTTTTACAGATGCGCGACAATAGTTGAATATAAACAAGAGGCTATTGCAAATTAGAACTAAGAGTTATGGCACAATAATGTTAAAACATTACAAGCACGACAATGATTAAAATGGGGAAAAACACATTAATGAACTTTCAAACAGTTTTTAACAGTATGTATGTAAAGAATGTATGTAAAAGAATGTATGTAAATGAATATATAACGAACATTTTCGGTGTTGCAGCATTAAAGCCCACAATGTTAATAAGTACCACCAGATTTGTATATTTGATAATTCAATGCATTACAAGACAGCAAATGTTTTGTGGTTAGATTACAGTCCCTATTTAAATTGTGCAACAGACTTTTTATTAGCAGCTCTCTGATCCCTACAGCTGTCTCTCACATATTCTGTGTTAAACATACAAAACAATGAAAAACATGAATTCTGGAAGTGATGTTTTGCCAATATATATCCCCTACCACCTACCAGTTTTAGCTGTCGGTATATTAGCATTGTCAGGAATATAATTATCAGAATAAAAACCTTGGTACTTTCATAAAAAAATCAACGAAACAGCCCAAAAATCTAACTTGATATCAAAAAGTCATGTACCAAGTTTCAAGCTCCAATAATTTCCATCCCCAGTCAGGAGAATCTTTTGAAATTTCTGAGCATGTTAATGTGCAATTTCCAGCAAAATGTCAAACTCTTTGGTCACTGTGGACTTGCTTTGTCTTATTTTCTATCTGTCCAATTTTCGACACTTCCATACTCCTCACAGTGGATGCTTCAGCAGATTTCAATACACATTCACACTTCTCACATTGGGTGTTTCGACAAATTACAGTTTTCAACATACATTTCCAAGCTCTTCACAATGGGGGTGCTATAGACCACTTTAATGGTCAACATCGCTTGCGTACTATAGTCACCTAAGGGCGACGTATGCAAATGAAGGTCTTGGTAACAAAATAAACTTATTAGACGGCCTTATCAGTCAGGTCAATATTCTTTGGACAACATCGTGAAATTTCACACTTCTCAATATTCTAACATAAAAAGAGTTAAGCTTTCTATCAGCCTTTAAGAAACAAGCACAGTATGAAGAAAAGAACAGGTGCCCGGTTTACTACCACACCTTTCTGTTCTGTGCACAAAAAACATTACCCTACCTGGAAACAAGATTCGCGCAATCATTCCTGGAAAAATAATAAGAAACAGTGGAAGAATCTTCAGGTAGCCACAAAAAATTGTCCCAGCCTTTGCATGATCGTAGGTCTTCCCAGCCAATGCTCGCTGAACAATTACCTGATCAAAGAGAAAGTTTGATATTGCGGTGTTAGGCATGTAACAAAATCCTGAGGGGGCGGGGAAAATGATCAGTTCAATATATTGTTGTTGGTTACAAGTATTTGTTGAATTTTTGACATCTACAGTGGTGGCCAGTTTTACGGGTGGAGTAAATTGGAGAGTGCGGAATAAACCATCGACCTTTTGCAAGTTACTGACAAACTTTCCCACGTGTGACAGATCTATGATCTCGCACATCAAATCTGCGAAAGACAATTTGTCTTCAACAAACATAAAACAGTGCAAATGGTCCATGAGCTCCGCAGACCGCTCACTGCCACCACTGTTCATGAGCTCCGCAGACCGCTCACTGCCACCACTGTTCATGAGCTCTGCAGACTGCTTACTGCCACCACTGTTCATGAGCTCCGCAGACTGCTCACTGCCACCACTGTTCGTGAGCTCTGCAGACTGCTTACTGCCACCACTGTTCATGAGCTCCGCAGACTGCTTACTGCCACCACTGTTCATGAGCTCCGCAGACTGCTTACTGCTATCACTGTTCATGAGCTCCGTAGACCGCTCACTGCTACCACTGTTCATGAGCTCCGCAGACCGCTCACTGCCACCACTGTTCATGAGCTCCGCAGACTGCATACTGCTACCACTGTTCATGAGCTCCGCAGACTGCTTACTGCTACCACTGTTCATGAGCTCCGCAGACTGCTTACTGCCACCACTGTTCATGAGCTCTGCAGACTGCTTACTGCCACAACTGTTCATGAGCTCTGCAGACTGCTTACTGCTACCACTGTTCATGAGCTCCGCAGACTGCTTACTGCCACCGCTGTTCATGAGCTCCGCAGGCTGCTTACTGCTACCACTGTTCATGAGCTCCGCAGACCGCTCACTGCCACCACTGTTCATGAGCTCCGCAGGCTGCTTACTGCTACCACTGTTCATGAGCTCCGCAGACTGCTTACTGCTACCACTGTTCATGAGCTCCCCAGACTGCTTACTGCTACCACTGTCCATGAACACAGGCTGCAATCGACCTATTCATGAACACCGACAGCAATCTACCTGTTCATGAACATCGACAGCAATCTACCTGTTCATGAACATCGACAGCAATCTACCTGTTCATGAACACCGACAGCAATCTACCTGTTCATGAACACCGACAGCAATCTACCTGTTCATGAACACCGACAGCAATCTACCTGTTCATGAACACCGACAGCAATCTACCTGTTCATGAACACTGACAGCAATCTACCTGTTCATGAACACCGACAGCAATCTACCTGTTCATGAACACCGACAGCAATCTACCTGTTCATGAACACCGACAGCAATCTACCTGTTCAGGAATACCGACA
Organism: Liolophura sinensis; assembly: GCF_032854445.1. Lineage (NCBI taxonomy): Eukaryota > Metazoa > Mollusca > Polyplacophora > Chitonida > Chitonidae > Liolophura > Liolophura sinensis. The sequence continues at coordinate 9,473,306 of NC_088307.1, forward strand.
GCAATCTACCTGTTCATGAACACCGACAGCAATCTACCTGTTCATGAACACAGACAGCAATCGACCTGTTCATGAACACCAACAGCAATCTACTGGTTTGTGAACACCAACAGCAATCTACAAAATGTGCAAATTCCCTGCCCAATGCTGGAATTGAACCCACATCTCAAGTGCATCATGGTTAGGAATCATACATCTTTCTCTACAACATCCTTAGTTTAAAACTGCTTATGTGGAAAAACGCACACGACTATATGAAATAAGACATCTTCCCAACAAAAAAAAAAAAAAAAAAAAAAAAAAACAAACAAATTTGCATGATGTGCATTTGAACTCCCACCCAGTGTGATTAACAACAGCTACATCTTGTTTACCTGATCAGAGCACCAATACCATATGGAGTTGATTGTGAGCCCTATGATCCCTGGCCACGGGATGTCGCCCGAGGACGCGCTACGGATGAGGTGCATGTAGTCCTTCCGCGGGTACCCACATGAGGTGTTGCTGTTCAGTGTCGTGTTGGGAATGGCACTGGGGTACTTCTCTACCATGGCAGAGAACCCGCCCACTTTGATGTAGCCTGCAGAGAGAACAGCCAGGTATGAAACACTTCAGCTGTTATAACCTATCTAGAAAACAGTTAATTGACAATCCTCAGAACTCATAGCTGCACACTTTTTTTATGAAGAGTTGGATTTGAACACGCGACTTATTTGATTGGTTGTTCTTACACCATACTTAAGATCCCTTTGACATCATAATTAAAACAGAAGGCTGTTCATGGGAGATAACCCTGCTGTGTTGTACGGCGTGTGAACTGCAGCATTGTCATTATGGTCACTTTTTGCCGATAGCCTGTGACATTTTTGAAACTGTTTTCCTGTGTACACCCGTTTTGAGCTTATTTTAGCTTTGGTCGACCAGTTTGAAATGCCATTTGACGCGCATTTGTTCCTCCTGATCACAGAAACCCTTGAATGGTAGCAGACAAACCATATGACATCTGAATGGCACTGAAAGTTGCGCTTCCATATGTAAAAACAGATGGCGAATCAGAGTATTGTCACCAAGGACCCATGCACAGAGACAAAGGGAAGAAACCACACAGTTTGTCTCCGGCCACGCTTGAAAGCTTCACTTCAAGCCTCTGAGTAACTGAAAGACAAGCAAGCTTTGTAACCATTCGCCCACCACATACTATCCCCTCAACACAAGTCTGCAAATGAAATTGCAGGACTCGCAACATGACTGGATCACAGGGTTAGTACATGGTTCTGAATCAGTCTAGGTCTGTGCTCAGTCAGCTGTATACGTACGCCTGCGCGCGGCCGAAATAGTCAATACATTAGTAACACAATGTATGCATTCATATTTAGTAAATGAACCCAAATTTTGACCACTAGAAAGTCTCACATTTTGCTGGCTTCCGAGGGGAGTTCTATTGATTTTATAAAGATGTTGTGAGTGAGTGCCTGAGATTTAACGTCATACTTAACAATTTTTCCGTCGTATAAAGATGTTTTTGAGGTTTTACCCGGAAGGGACGATGATGTCCTACTGGAAAGTTTCAGAAGTAATATTCCATAACATTTATTTGGTTGTAAAACTGTCGCTTGGTTTGGGGAAAATTTTACGTCATTACCAAATATTTGTATAAACAGGAAACTCACTCAGAGCCATCAGTGCAAACGCTCCAACAATCATGATGATCGTCTGAACAAAGTCTGTCCAGATCACTGCTGTGAGACCACCTGCAACAACAACGCACAAAACAATTAGGTTGCCATGGAAACAAGTACGTGTTCATGTATGGCAGCTGTGTATAATTACACTGTGAGTACTTAGGATTTTTCCCTGAACCACAGCCTACTTTGACAACTATCTTCATTGACGTCCCCATACCAGGCTACTTAATTTCTGGACTGAGGAAAACTGTAGTTTAAAGCCACTATAGGAAAACTGTAGTTCAAAGCCACTATAGGAAAACTGTAGTTTAAAGCCACTATTGGAAAACTGTAGTTTAAAGCCACTTTCACTGTCCTCCAGAAGAAAGCTGAGAAGATTTTTTTGTACTTTTGTACGTTAGCCCACATCCTAATCTCCATATTAAGAAATAAAAATTAATCGTTTTCATGTATCATTTAGGAGTTTTTCAGTAAAATACACTTCCATGTAGATTGAATAATTCTGTCAACACACAACTGTAAATTCAGCTCACTCACATTATTATGCACATTGTGACCATTTCAATGGGAGACTTGATGATGCACTACACAGATAGTGATTTTATAGTTTTGTACATTCTTGATTCAGGCGGGAAGAAGTTTTACCAGTTCCCCATGGTAACAGTCTCACAGTAAAGCTATAATCTATTCAGTTTTATAACTCGTTCTCAAACATACCTCAGCTCTTGTGGTAGAGACACAAATTTAACTAAATATATCACTGAAGTCGTTCTGCAGATGGACGGACAAACGGACGGATTGACCAATGGAAAATGCCATAGAATAATATAAAGACCAGTTTCAAAAGTGTATTAAAAGTTTTCAACCCCTTTTCTCGTATGGCTTTCCTACATGTTTCGGTACATTTTTTGGTCTTTCAGCACTGAACAATTAACTTACCTGTGATAGTAAACAGAGCAGCCACTGCCAGCAGTAGGAGGATTGCGAAGTAAATGTCCCAATTCAGAGACTGCTCAATGAAAATTGCTCCTGCGTACAAGTCTGCCTGGTAAACACATAGCAGTAAATCAGACAATTTATTTACCTACAGGTGTTTTAACGCATTCCCTTGAGAGCCAAATGTAAACCAGCATCCATATCAAGGTAACTGAGTGAGTGAGTGCTTGAGGTTTAACGTTGTGCTCAACAATTTTTCAGTCATATGACGACAAAGGAATCCTTTGGGTGTATGTTATGTGCCCCCTTGTTGCAGGACGGATTTCCAACGCTCTTTTATTTAGTGCTGCTTCACTGAGAAAACTTACCAAAGGCAAGTAAGTCGCCCCACCCGAGCCATTTCACTGCTACGAGTCAACCAGTCATTGCATTATCCCCTTCATGCTGAACGCCAAGCGAGGAAATTACAACTTCCTCTTTTAAAGTCTTAGGTGTAACTCGAACCAGGATTGATCCTGGATCTACCGCTCCCAAAACGGACTCAAGGTAACTGACCTTCCAGGCTTACAGCCTCAGCCAACTCCACACAAGGATTCCAGCCTGTGACCAAATGGTGTAGCTGATGACCAGCAATTTTATTCTTTCAGATTATTATTTTAGGGGTTACGTTCCATGGCATTTTTGCACAAAAGCCACGAGAATATAAATTAACACAATTTGGGAACGAATCTGACTTGAAAGTTGTGTACATATGTTTAAAGTATCATAATGCAATTCCACAATTCGCGAGACCCTATAGAGAAGTCAATTCAGAGAATTTAATTCACACGCGATTTATTTAAATCTTACACATGGTGCAAACTGGCATTCAAACAGGATCTGAGGTTCAACAAAGTTAACCTGCACACAAAACTTTATCAAAACTGGAAAATATTTATTTATTTATTTATTTATTTATTTATTTGATGTTCTATGTCATACTCAAGAATATTTCATTTACACAATAGCGGTCAGCATTATGGTGGGAGGAAAGCAGGCAGTCATCCCAATAAAACCCAAATTAATAAATCTTTGCTTTTGCTCAAGTGTGGGATTAAACAGTAAGTGAACAGTACAGGAAAAAATGTTTACTGATTTACCGATATTTTGGTGAAGATGTATACGAGGAGAGCTAGCACAGCCAGGTACATCTGTATTCTCCGTCCACCAAACCTCCGCTTCAGGTATTCCGGCATAGTGTACACCTGAACGATTAACGAGAACAGGTAAGTACATATACAGGTAAGACAGATTAAAGTTACACATAAAAAAATGATCAACCATTTCCGTGAAGTTCGCAGGAAAATTGCCAGAGTTTAAAATCAAAAAACTGTAAATTGTATGGAAAGTGGGAAATTTCCGAGCTATGTTAATCAACATCATGGTTGTGTACTCCAAACTTCTTCGCTGTGAGCTACTGTATCTTACTGAAAGCTTAAATTGCAAAAATGCACTTTCAGAAGCACATAAACAATATAAAATAAAATGAGAGTTTTGAATGGTTTTTTTTCCATCAAACTTGACAAAATAAAAAATTCTCCAGTGGCTCTACATTAAGGGTGGACCAATCCATCACAGCCAAGCAAAGTGTGACATTAAAATAGGTAAAATAATGGGTTTTTTCTTTTTTTTTTGTTAAGGAATAGTGCTTTGAATATTACAGTAAACCCAAAACAAAAAAGATAAAAATTCTGCAAAATGTCACCGAAATGAAAACTATAGCAGTATTCTTACAAAAAACAATCCAATACTCTCTTTAGAAAAGGTGTTCAGAACTGAACAGCCTTACTTAATTAAGTCTTGAGATATGTGAGCATTGTGCCAGCCATACAATGAAATAGGGATGTAAATGAAATAAACACGGACACTAAAACCAGAAATTCTATTAAAAATCCAATAAAAACTTTTCAGTACGGCCCTTTTTGGGGGGGCTGTGGGGTCACCACCCAGGCACATAGTTTTAATGACAGCCTCATTGCAGAGGCAGGAACATCTGGTTCTCTGGTCTAGCCACGGCAAAGGTGAAATGTCTTCACATCCTTCTCAGGTAAATATCAATTACATAGTTTCTTGAGGGGAATTAATGCGTCATATGAAAAGGGTATGTAAAGGAAATATTACATAAGACTGTTATCATATTCAAATGTCAAAGTGTGTTGAAATACCCGAAGAGTGTACTTATATGTGCAAAGGTAACTCTGTGTACACAAAAAGGCAGGCCTCTGAATTTATTAATTTATTCAAAGCTAATGTATCAGTTTTTTTTTCTTTTTTTGGCCTTATTCTGTTTCTTGATTATTCTTTGATTCTGTACAGGTTTTTATCAATGGAAACTTACAGTATAAACACTTTTTCAAGCTCCTTACAGTGCGAGTTTCAAACCGGCCTCAATCCATTCTCCTCACAGTGATTTTTTATGGTTGTTGTTCTGTCATTTTTATTGTTGTTGTTTCAACAGCTGGAATTGTTCCATGCTTCCACTTTTTTCATAACACAACATTTTAACATCATATTTAAGCAATGAAAACGATTCTTGTTCACCTTTACTAATGAAAAATTTTTTCCAGAGTCTTAACAAGGCCAAATGCATGCTTTATGAAGTGAGCAAAAATTGTGTCTGGTTTAACTTCTATGACAACATACAGTGAGGACGTATGTAAATGTGATTGAAGAATTGTTGTGACAACGTGGGGCGCTAACTCAGGAGCCTCTCACTAATACTGTTACTGAGAGTTGACATCCAGATCATGCTGGCTTACTTTCCCTTCGTACTTTTCCCTTCTGAAGGTCTGTCAGAAACCTGCGCATGGTCGTGGCTTTTCCCCGGGCTCTGGTCAGTTTTCTCCCATCATAATGCTGGTCGCCATCATGTAAGTGAAATATCCTTGAGTACGGCGTAAAACTTCAATCCAATAACTTAATGAAATACTCACCCCAGAAGCGATATAGACTGGCAAGAAAAGATAGCCCAGCATCAACACCACGTACATAGCCTGTCGGTAACAATGTACAGCAGATTGCAACAAAGTTTTTATTCATAAACATTTAATCCTCTAATACTCTGGTCATAAATATAAATTTTCAAATCAGTTAAGGTCTGGTAGGCAGATAAAATTTCTGTTGACTAACTTTGATTTTAATATCTTAGGTATTAATGTTTGACATGAAGATCTGCCTTATTTCAATCATCAAGATTTATCTCCCCTTGCTGTATTTTTCATTCCAGAGGATGGAGCACGACAGTAAAATGTTTTTCATGTCTCTCAACAACCTCCATGTTAAATTGAAAGATAAATTTAAGGCCTTTGCAGACAAAAACACATGCATGCAATTTTATACCATACAAATTTTGATTTAACTAAATGACATTTAACAATGTAATAAAAAAATGTTTCAAGCCACCGACCATTGCCACTTAAATTGGCAGCTACACCAGTGTTGAAACTTTTGGATCTTAAAAACAGGGTTTAATTATAAAGGATCTTTGTTGCTTTTCAAAATAAAGACTAAACTTACGTTCAATTCGTAGTTGCCCACGGCGATTCCCGACGCAGCTCCTGAGCCGGCCAATCCCACAAAGTGAAGACTTCCGATATTACTGGCGAAGAGCGACGCACCAACCTTGTGTGAAAAAGATAATGATACAATAATTAAGAATTCTTAAGGTCTATTTACAAGCACTGTATATTCAACAGTTATAAATTACTTATTTCTGATAGTTAATTAGTTTCTTTAATTAAGTCCCTCTGTCTCTCATCCAATATTTTAACATGGAAGAATGACTAAGCAAAGGGTTGGAGTATCAGACAACTCAAATCTGGATGATCACTTTTCTATACATTCTTGATGTGTTCTCGCAAAACCTCTTGTAAATTAATAAATTGTTTGATTCGGTCCACTTGGCAGACTCAATGATAAAGCCTACGTGCCAAAAGCATTTTTTCAATTATTTTCCTACACAATTTTTTTTCACTGCATTTTTTCCCGGACCACAAAGGAAAGGGAGATCACTGTCACCACTACTGGAGACGCATGACGAAACTGGTATCCTATGGGAGATACATGTACCACAAAACACATGAGAGACTGGGCTACTGAATTCTTAAAGGATGAAATTGAAATTCAACCGGTATACTTAGGACATAATGGCTTTTGAGTGTGTAAATTTTTAGAAGCTGATGTAAGACGGTTTCAGAGATATTGAGTGTCAAAGTACGGCCCATTTTTTTATGCACACCTGATATATGCTTCGAGTTTAACTTCGTACTCAACAATTTCTCAGTCATACAATGACGAGAAATCCATTAGTAGTGTGTACATATATTGTGTCTTCTTGTGGCACGGCAAGTCCATGCTGGCAAAGTGCTGCTACCACTGAAGCATCATACCGAAGACACCAGATATGACACCGGGCCCACCAGTCCTGTTTCCTTGCTCTAACCTTTCGCTGCTGAGTGCAAAGGGAGGCAGCAGCTGGTACCATTATTGAAGTCTTTGGTATGACCCAGCCTGGATTTGAGGCCGAGGTCTCCCAACTTCGAGTGAGTGCTTGGGGTTTAATGTCGTACTCAACAATTTTTCAGTCATGACGACGAAGGAATCCTTAGTGTGCATGTAATGTGCCTCCTATTTGCAGGACAGATTTCCACTGCTCTTTTATCTAGTGCTGCTTCACTAGCGCCTTACTGAAGGCAAGTAAGGCCCCCCGCCTGTGCCATTATACTGATACAGGTAAACCAGTCGTTGCACTATCCCCTGAACGCCAAGCACCTTTTTTTAAAGTCTTAGGTGTGACTCGACCTAGGACTGACCCTGGATCTACCGCTCCCGATACACCAGAGACAAACCTGGTGTATTAACCAGTTTTATCTTCAAACTTCATTTATTTAATCACATCTGTCATGAAGGTCCCTTATTCAAACCTTATCAGTGTGTCTAAAAACGATACTCTAAACATTTATAATTAGTATCTGTTCCATTTATTAAACTATTTTGTTGGTCTGGTCAAATCAATATTATCAGCTTTCTGCTAAAATATCAAGGTCAATTTTAACCAGAAATATGGACTGCAAATGCATGACTGTCGGGCCCTGTATGATGAATATGGATTGCGATAAGTCTTTTCATGGTTCATTTCAGATATCTTTCTGAAGACAACAGTACGCTTGTTGCCAGTTTACGAACTATAAATAAACAGTCATGCTGTCTGTCAACATATACTGACATGAAATAATCCTCTCCCTGGTAAAAAAGCTAACTGTAAAAAAATACACGCATGCATTGCTCAATGTTTTCTACTCCAAAACCAATGTAACTTACCGGGATCCAGTGCATGTTTTCTTCCGGCCAAGAAGTACCCGCCAGCACTTCCACGATTCTGTCGGGATGTCTACAGAAAAAATTAAATAAAAAAAACAATGGATAATTTAAATCTCAAGAATTTATGGACAAGGCAAAAATTCTGCAATTTGGGCTGTCACTATTACATGTAGCAGTACAAACGCAATATCAGTGATATAATACACAAGCATGCTCTAGAACATGAACACTAGAACATATCGTAAACACTAGAACATATCAAACACTTGAAGATAATGTAACACCTAAACATGTAACACTTGAACATACTGTAACATCTAAACATATAACACCTAAAAATACCGTAACACCTAAACATGTAACACTTAAACATATTGTAACACCTAAACATATAACACTTGAACATATTGTAACACCTAAACATATAACACCTAAACATATTGTAACACCTAAACATATAACACTTGAACATATTGTAACATCTAAACACATCATAACACCTAAAAATACCATAACACCTAAACATATAACACTTGAACATATTGTAACACCTAAACATATAACACTTGAACATACTGTAACATCTAAACATAACACTTGAAACATATTGTAACACCTAAACATATAACACCTAAACATATTGTAACACCTAAACATATAACACTTTCATTAGACATAACCTTTCTGCTAAAAGAATTCAATCGAATGAGCATGAATTGTCCTGAAAGGTTTAGCAAACAGATGTGGCAAACTTAAGTTAAAGTGCAAAAAACAGAAAAAAGAAGAAAAAAAAAACACAAACAGTACAGCATTATCAGTGCTGGCTGGTTAATCAATGGATTGACGAGGTTGTTAAAGGATACATGAAACGCTTTGGTTATTTTTAACATATAACAGCACAAATTACTTTTTCAACTTTCACTTTGGGGGGTAAAAATGGCTTCAAAGTAGTTTTCTTAAGCGCCAGCGGTCGGTCTGGAAATTAAGTAGCTTGTAGCAGTGATATCAATGATGATCCCTGTTTGAAAAAAAAAAACTCTGTGGGGGACAGATTGAACAGGTCTGGGGGGAGAGTGAGTGGGGAACAGACTGACGGGTGGGTGTAGGGGCACAGAGGAGGGTGCTGAGCTGCCCACAAGAAGCCATACAATATCTGTGTTCTTGTCACTTTGCCTACACTAAAGTGACACAGCTCACCGTACTCCGGGCACTTTGGGGTGTTTTGAGCAAAGATCAACAATGACATAATTTCTGAAAAAATTTGACCACTGACAGAAATTATGCATAATATTATATATATAGGGGAAAAAACACAAAAATTCCAGGGTATAATTTTCTTCATTTGGAATAGAAACATAATCTTTGCTTAATAGTTCATTTTCATGTGTCCTGTAAGTTACTAAAATAATAGACGCTGAAGTATGTTCATGAATAAACACATCTTCATGAACAACTCTGACTGGATAGGTACAGGTACAAAGACAAACCAAAAGGCTGGTCAATGGAGATGTTCATGAATGAACACATCTTCATGAACAACCAATTACTCTGACTGGATAGGTACATGTACAAAGACAAACCAAAAGGCTGGTCAATGGAGAATGTTCATGAATGAACACATCTTCATGAACCAACCAATTACTCTGACTGGATAGGTACATGTACAAAGACAAACCAAAATGCTGGTCAATGGAGAATGTTCATGAATGAACACATCTTCATGAACAACCAATTACTCTGACTGGATAGGTACATGTACAAAGACAAACCAAAATGCTGTCAATGGAAAATGTTCACGAATGAACACATCTTCATGAACAACAATTACTCTGACTGGATAGGTACATGTACAAAGACAAACAAAGACAAACCAAAAGGCTGGTCAATGGAGCATCTTCATGAACAACCAATTACTCTGACTGGATAGGTACAGGTACAAAGACAAACCAAAAGGCTGGTCAATGGAAAATGTTCACGAATGAACACATCTTCATGAACAACCAATTACTCTGACTGGATAGGTACATGTACAAAGACAAACCAAAATGCTGGTCAATGGAGAATGTTCATGAATGAACACATCTTCATGAACAACCAATTACTCTGACTGGATAGGTACATGTACAAAGACAAACCAAAATGCTGGTCAATGGAGAATGTTCATGAATGAACACATCTTCATGAACAACCAATTACTCTGACTGGATAGGTACAGGTTCAAAGACAAACCAAAATGCTAGTCAATGGAGAATGTTCATGAATGAACACATCTTCATGAACAACCAATTACTCTGACTGGATAGGTACATATACAAAGACAAACCAAAATGCTAGTCAATGGAGAATGTTCATGAATGAACACATCTTCATGAACAACCAATTACTCTGACTGGATAGGTACATGTGCAAAGACAAACCAAATGGTGGTCAATGGAGAATGTTCATGAATGAACACATCTTCATGAATAACCAATTACTCTGACTGGATAGGTACATGTACAAAGACAAACCAAAATGCTGGTCAATGGAGCATCTTCATGAAACAACCAATTACTCTGACTGGATAGGTACAGGTACAAAGACAAACCAAAAGGCTGGTCAATGGAAAATGTTCACGAATGAACACATCTTCATGAACAACCAATTACTCTGACTGGATAGGTACATGTACAAAGACAAACCAAAATGCTGGTCAATGGAGAATGTTCATGAATGAACACATCTTCATGAACAACCAATTACTCTGACTGGATAGGTACATGTACAAAGACAAACCAAAATGCTGGTCAATGGAGAATGTTCATGAATGAACACATCTTCATGAACAACCAATTACTCTGACTGGATAGGTACAGGTTCAAAGACAAACCAAAATGCTAGTCAATGGAGAATGTTCATGAATGAACACATCTTCATGAACAACCAATTACTCTGACTGGATAGGTACATATACAAAGACAAACCAAAATGCTAGTCAATGGAGAATGTTCATGAATGAACACATCTTCATGAACAACCAATTACTCTGACTGGATAGGTACATGTGCAAAGACAAACCAAAATGGTGGTCAATGGAGAATGTTCATGAATGAACACATCTTCATGAATAACCAATTACTCTGACTGGATAGGTACATGTACAAAGACAAACCAAAATGCTGGTCAATGGAGCATCTTCATGAACAACCAATTAATCTGACTGGATAGGTACAGGTTCAAAGACAAACCAAAATGCTAGTCAATGGAGAATGTTCATGAATGAACACATCTTCATGAACAACCAATTACTCTGACTGGATAGGTACATGTACAAAGACAAACCAAAAGGCTGGTCAATGGAGAATGTTCATGAATGAACACATCTTCATGAACAACCAATTACTCTGACTGGATAGGTACATGTACAAAGACAAACCAAAATGGTGGTCAATGGAGCATCTTCATGAACAACCAATTACTCTGACTGGATAGGTACAGGTTCAAAGACAAACCAAAATGCTAGTCAATGGAGAATGTTCATGAATGAACACATCTTCATGAAGAACCAATTACTCTGACTGGATAGGTACATGTACAAAGACAAACCAAAAGGCTGGTCAATGGAGAATGTTCATGAATGAACACATCTTCATGAACAACCAATTACTCTGACTGGATAGGTACAGGTACAAAGACAAACCAAAAGGCTGGTCAATGGAGAATGTTCATGAATGAACACATCTTCATGAACAACCAATTACTCTGACTGGATAGGTACATGTACAAAGACAAACCAAAAGGCTGGTCAATGGAGAATGTCCATGAATGAACACATCTTCATGAACAACCAATTACTCTGACTGGATAGGTACAAGTACAAAGACAAACCAAAAGGCTGGTCAATGGAAAATGTTCATGAATGAACACATCTTCATGAACAACCAATTACTCTGACTGGATAGGTACATGTACAAAGACAAACCAAAATGCTGGTCAATGGAGAATGTTCACGAATGAACACATCTTCATGAACAACCAATTACTCTGACTGGATAGGTACAGGTACAAAGACAAACCAAAAGGCTGGTCAATGGAGAATGTTCATGAATGAACACATCTTCATGAATAACCAATTACTCTGACTGGATAGGTACAGGTACAAAGACAAACCAAAAGGCTGGTCAATGGAGAATGTTCATGAATGAACACATCTTCATGAACAACCAATTACTCTGACTGGATAGGTACATGTGCAAAGACAAACCAAATGGTGGTCAATGGAGAATGTTCATGAATGAACACATCTTCATGAATAACCAATTACTCTGACTGGATAGGTACATGTACAAAGACAAACCAAAATGCTGGTCAATGGAGCATCTTCATGAACAACCAATTAATCTGACTGGATAGGTACAGGTTCAAAGACAAACCAAAATGCTAGTCAATGGAGAATGTTCATGAATGAACACATCTTCATGAACAACCAATTACTCTGACTGGATAGGTACAAGTACAAAGACAAACCAAAAGGCTGGTCAATGGAGAATGTTCATGAATGAACACATCTTCATGAACAACCAATTACTCTGACTGGATAGGTACATGTACAAAGACAAACCAAAATGCTGGTCAATGGAGCATCTTCATGAACAACCAATTACTCTGACTGGATAGGTACAGGTACAAAGACAAACCAAAAGGCTGGTCAATGGAGAATGTTCATGAATGAACACATCTTCATGAACAACCAATTACTCTGACTGGATAGGTACATGTACAAAGACAAACCAAAAGGCTGGTCAATGGAGAATGTCCATGAATGAACACATCTTCATGAACAACCAATTACTCTGACTGGATAGGTACAAGTACAAAGACAAACCAAAAGGCTGGTCAATGGAAAATGTTCATGAATGAACACATCTTCATGAACAACCAATTACTCTGACTGGATAGGTACATGTACAAAGACAAACCAAAATGCTGGTCAATGGAGAATGTTCATGAATGAACACATCTTCATGAACAACCAATTACTCTGACTGGATAGGTACAAGTACAAAGACAAACCAAAAGGCTGGTCAATGGAAAATGTTCATGAATGAACACATCTTCATGAACAACCAATTACTCTGACTGGATAGGTACAGGTACAAAGACAAACCAAAAGGCTGGTCAATGGAGAATGTTCATGAATGAACACATCTTCATGAATAACCAATTACTCTGACTGGATAGGTACATGTACAAAGACAAACCAAAAGGCTGGTCAATGGAGAATGTTCATGAATGAACACATCTTCATGAACAACCAATTACTCTGACTGGATAGGTACATGTACAAAGACAAACCAAAATGCTGGTCAATGGGGCATCTTCATGAATGTATTTACATGTATGTTCATGAATAATTATACAAAGTGTATAAGTACCTTAAGAGGGTCATGAAAACAGTCACGCCAGTAATATACAAGCACCTCATGGGATAAAGGCAAATCCAAAATCAAACAATGAACTCTGAATGATCTATACTGATGCTAAAAATTCATGGCCATTTTAGATCAACTGGCCTGGCTGGTTCTGTTCACGAGGCCTAGGCACTAGAAAATTTCACCCATAAAATCAGCGAAGTTCATGGATCCAAGCCATTCTGAGGAAAGTTCATGGATCCAAGCCATTCTGAGGAAAGTTCATGGATCCAAGCCATTCTGAGGAAAGTTCATGGATCCAAGCCATTCTGAGGAAAGTTCATGGATCCAAGCCATTCTGAGGAAAGTTCATGGATCCAAGCCATTCTGAGGAAAGTTCATGGATCCAAGCCATTCTGAGGGATGCAGACTCATATATGTATGTGTTTATAAAACGTACATGTATGCCGTTACATGTAGAAAAATATAAGCAGAAATTTTTATTTCTTTAGGTTGTACATTTACAAAATAAAATACTTGTATCAACATATGTTTTCTTTTTAAGGAACCTGGTGGTCTTACAACGAATCCAACATGATGATGATATATATATATATATATATATATATATATATATAGATGAACCAGCAGCAGACCTTTTTTATAACATAAAAACTGTCACCATATGGTACTAGGCTTGATGAGGTTTGGGAAAATTCCTACTGTAAACATACCTAACTACCCATCATGCCATCTATTCGAGAACTTTGGCCAAATAGCTTCAGTAACCCTCCCTGCCCAATCCCCCTCCTCTCTCCAACCCCTCCCAATCCCCAACCCACACCCAACCTCCCTCCTCTCACCACCCCTCCTCCTCTCCATACACCCTCACCCAACCTGACAAGCAAACCACAGAGTAACTCCCCCCCCCACCACCACCACTCTGTATGTACCTCTTAACATCTCTCTTAATGGTTTAGCCAAAAATAACCACGAATCCAGGGCAAAACTGTATATACCCTAATTTTCAGCCACAATATAATTATTTTCAGGGACTTTCTTTCTTTCTTAGGTTTTCGACATGACTTTTAGTGAGATCACCGACACCTAAGTGTATCTTTGCAGCAGGCCATTCTCAGTGCCGCAATACATATTTATAGTGCTGCCCCACTAGAATGCTATTCTAAAGACACCATACATGACAATGTTTCAGGGAATTCTGAACTTGATATCTGGCAAATAAACTCCCACCCCCAAGGCAAACTATGAACATGAAAGTCGAAGGTACCATAACATTTATCATTATAAATTTAAACTAACAGCATCCACAATGAATTGTATTTTTTTAATGACAAATATACATATATATAGATTAATTGCACAAAATGAAAAAAAAAAAAACAAAAAAAACAAAATTGAATCAAACTCCTAATGTTTGTGAAGAAGATTTTACATATTAATATTTTAAGTTCACACAAAATTCTAACATTTTTTTTTCTCAAAAAATTTAATTATCTGACTGGCGTTTTTCAATTTTACAACTGCAGCCAGCATTGCGGTGGGAGGGGAAATCCCCATGACCAGGCTGCTGGCAGACCTCCCACAAAAGACATACTCATAAATAGTACCAGAGGCGTATACATGCGGGCTCTTAGCAGTTTCTTGGTTAAATAATAAATCTGTTGCCTTTCTGATGTACAATATCGGGAATGGAGTTCCTAAAATTAGCAAAATTAGGTACGTCAGCTCACATTACAACTTTTTTAAACGTTAGACTCATTTCTTAACTATATAAATAGTACATCTGAACTTGTCTGAGGTTCACTGAAAGGCCATAATGTGAACTACTGTATTCTTGGTATAAAACAGACATAATTTGCTCATGTTTCGTTTGTTCAAAGTACATGTATGAATCAGTATGAAGAAGAATTAACTTTCTTAAAGGTGAAGAAAACATAAAAATAATGCCAAAATCAGATGAAAGAGCCTCAAAACTTATTTGCAAATATGGTCTTTAATATTTTGGGGGGATTTTTTCTTTTCAAGAGAAAAAGGGTATTTGAAAATATTTCTGTATGGTGAGCATTTTGGACCAAATTTTGGTATTTATCTTTGTAGCATGATTTTCTAAATAAGGGTGTGATGCTTGCCTAATAAATTTATTTGAATGAAAACTTGTTTATATCAAAACATATACATTTAACCTATATTATGATAATATTTATGAACATATTAAAAATATAAATATGGTTCAAATTGAGGTTTAATAAATTTGTTAGCTGAAAAGAACAAATTCTAGTGCAAAAATATTCATTAAATCTGTGTTACATCCTCATTTATGACATTATTAAACAAAGACTATAAATACCAAAAGGTATCCCAAATACCTACCATACAAAAATTATTTTCAACTGTCTTTTTCTCCTTAAGGAAAAAATTTTGAAGATCACATTTAGGAATAAGTTTTCGCACTCTTTCATCTGAACTTTATGTCATGTTTATCTTTCCTCCACCCTTTAAGGTTTGTCAGAAAAGGCCTCCATGTACATGCAGCAGATTTAAATTAATTTGGCTTTTGAAATATACAAGATCAGACAGTTTGATGAAACTACGAATATCAGACAGTCTGATGAAACTACCAAGATCAGACAGTCTGATGAAACTACCAAGATCAGATAGTCTGATGAACCATACAGAGAGAGAGCCACAAAGAGACCCTCTGACCACCATTATCCCATTTTGCAAACACATAGTATCAACTTAGCAAAATTCTTTTTCCTTTCTAACCTTGCCCTTTTATATCTTTATTCAACATTGCGTCCGGGCCTGGAAGTTCAAAGTCGGTACTTCTGTATGCATGCGCTTCCCTTTCAAGTGAAACAACCCATGACAAGCCTCAGGTCAGTGTGTATATGCATGTTCGTAAGTGTATATGCATGTTCTTGTGTGTATATGCATGTTTGTGTGTGTATGCATGTGAGTGTATATGCATGTGTGTGTGTGTATATGCATGTTTGTATGTGTACATGCATGTTTGTGTACATGCATGTTTGTATGTGTATATGCATGTTTGTGTGTGTATATGCATGTTTGAATGTATGAGTCACACCTGTGACACCATGGGTAGTTCTCAAGAGGGAAAAGTTAGCCATATGGCTCCAAAGCGGAATTATCAGCAAACTCTTAGGGAGAAAAGGGAGAGACTAGGGGCTATAAATATTAACTTTACATGTTGCTGTTATCTGGTTCTTAACGCTGCAATAAATATTTCATTTATACGACGACAACTAGCATTAAGGTGTGGGAAAACCACGAACATCCGCAGGTTGCTGGCAGGCCTTTACATGTATGCTAAGAGAGGACGCCAGTCTAAGCTGGGCTTGCAGCATTGGTATGAGGTTTTTCTGAGTTATTGTGTTGACACTTCACGTTTTGCTCGATGGATCAAGTGCTTTGCTGTACGTTTCTGTTCGCAACTTGTGAATTTTGTTATGACTAGATAAATGTCCAAATGACTAGATGATTGTCAACATGGCAAATCATTTCTCACCAGTTTAGCCACACTGAATTAATCCAGACAGAGTGTGATGAAACCAAGCACTCTTCAATACATGATAGCATACATACACAGCCAATACAAATTGTCTGCACGATTTTCACTGCGCAACCATGTACCCTTTTTCCAATAGAAGAGACCCTTGATTAGCTCTGAATAGGTCAATTTTACCTACAGCTGATTTTTTGTTTAACTGGCGCGGGGACAGTAAAAAATCCAAAAATTGAAGAAAAATAAAATTAAAATCCGCCTTTTTATTTTCTCTGAACTAAATATTTGTTACAATTTTCCAGTTTTCCCAGGCTTCTCAACCACACAGATTTGTCTTTACCGGGAACATATATTGGGACTGCCACTTTTCCCACCAATTTGAGGATTTTCATAAAATGAAACTTTTAATTAGTGTAGCCTAAATTGCACATTAAAAAGGGGAACTTTTAGTCTTAATTATAGCCTCAGGTGTTCATATTGTTAATTAACCTGGACTACTTAGATCCTGTGTCTAATTGCCTTGCTAGGCATGCAGTGATCTGGTATGCTTGGAATACAAGGATTACGTTTCAGCTTCTTGTGATGAGCCAATCAGAACGTAACATTAAAGTACATCACTCAGACTGCATTATATTCTCATCAGAACAGTGGCTTCTCGCGCATCCTTATCATATGATCCGGCTTCAATTTGTTTACCCCAAATATTGTCAACAACATGCTTGTGTGCCAGTAACACATTTTCCTTCCAGTGCACTCAGCCTGGTGAAAAATATATCAGCTCTCTTGGCACAGTTACGTGTAGATCTGTGACGAGAACGTGGATAATATGTTGTAAACAGTATTTGAGTCTAATGAATGTGTCCGTTTGTGATCAAACTGGACAAGGGTCAAAAGAAAGCATGAGCTTATATGCATATAATGAACACTCTAGCGGATGTGTGGTAAAAGACAACACATTCGAATGAAGGAATCAATGAATGAATGATTTTGGTTTAATTAGCATCACAAACCGTTTTCCTACCCGCATTATGAAATATTCTTGAGTACGGCTTAAAACACTAATAAAACAAATAAATTATCCCCACAATCTTGTCTGAAAAGTCGCTAAATCTACACATGTGAACATCTACACGTCAACATTAGACTAAATCAAGTACATTTGAAAAATTTGAAACCCACCACCCCTACATAAAAAATGAGGCAGGTAGGGTTGTATTTTCCTTAAAATGTATAATAAGTACATATAGATTTTGTGGAAGTATAACAAGGACTTTCACGATGAATAAACTGCTACTGTAAACCATCAACCTTTTTGTGGAAGTATAACAAGGACTTTCACGATGAATAACCTGCTAATGTAAACCATCAACCTTTTGTGGAAGTATAACAAGGACTTTCACGATGAATAAACTGCTACTGTAAACCATCAACCTTTTTGTGGAAGTATAACAAGGACTTTCACGATGAATAACCTGCTAATGTAAACCATCAACCTTTTGTGGAAGTATAACAAGGACTTTCACGATGAATAAACTGCTACTGTAAACCATCAACCTTTTTGTGGAAGTATAACAAGGACTTCCACATTGAATGAACTGCTACTGTAAACCATCAACCTTTTTGACCTCTAAAGCACTTTTTTCAGTGGAATATATTTATATTTACATTTATTATGAAAAACTAATTTGTTTGTCACTAAAGATGCAGTCTTTATAAAACTCTGCAGAGTATTTCTCTAAACCCCATAGTTCTCTCAGAATGGTTCAAAATACTGGTCACAGTGGTGGTTGAAAAGGTTGAAGAATTTAGGTACTTCACATCCTGATAATTTTATTGTTTTTCCTCTTCTGAAAGTTTTTTTTTGCATTAGAATTTAAATGCAAATGACGTTTACAATTTCATGGAGTGAGTGAGTCCTTGGGGTTTAACGTCATACTTAACAATTTTTCAGTCATACGACGACAAAGGAATCCTTAGAGTGCATGTAATGTCCCTCCTTGTTGCAGGACAGATTTCCACCGCTCTTTTATCTAGTGCTGCTTCACTGAGTCACCTTACCGAAGGCAAGTAAGTCGCCCACCCCAGCCATTATACTGACACGGATCAACCAGTCGTTGCACTATCCTTTCATGCTGAACGCCAAGAGAGGAAGTTACAACTTCCCCTTTTAAAGTCTTAGGTGTGACTCGACCCAGGAATGGCCCTGGATATACTGCTCCCGAGGCAGATGCTCGACCAACTGTGCTATCGGGCCTGGTACAATTTCATGGAACGTTAACCCAGATAAACATGATCACATCTAAGTGTTGATCACATCCAAGTGTTAATAAACTTCATGTAATACCACACCAGACTGCACCATCGATGGCTTCTTGTTGTCAGGGCAACCACAAAGAATCAAGCCCAGGTATGTTGACAATTCTCGCATTCCTTATCTCGGGTGACACAGGTAGAGACCAAAGGGCAAGTACCTAAACCATGCCGACACACAACAACACCTGGTTTACAGTATTTGCACTTTGGTTAAACTTTATCTTTCTTTGTTAACCATCTTTTCCGTCTATTCACAAAAGTCTGATCAAGTCATTGCTGTGAACAAAGCCAAGAGTTGACAGGTGTTACTTTGATCAGATTGTAAACAAAGAGCTGCCATAAAGATTAGCTGATAAGCTCTCCATGCACACTATTAAACCATCAGTCTGGGCAAACAAGCTAGAACGGTTTACAGTCTACAGATCGCTATTTGACCTTATCTAGAGGTGGATTTTTGTAAATCCTCCACATGCATAACTTTGACAGCTGGCTTTTGGACTTACCCTAATTCCTCAACTTTTTGCATATGAAGAAGCAACTTTAAGTGTAATTTATGCGTATTTATAATTTGATTTTGGAGACAAAACTACATTGGTTTGGAATGGCCAATTTCAGGGCTTCACAAAAACATATGATTTTATCAGCTTAAATAATGCCTTCAGAATATGTCTGAATAAACACCTTACAAACATGTGATAAGGTTGAAGAACAGCAGTAGCTCCTCCCACATCTATCTTGCTTCATTTGACCAACTTTTAGGGCTTCATGAAAATCCTGAACAGTTCACCAGACAAGTACATTAATAACAAAAGATACGATGAAAATAGCATAATGATGACAAAATCACACAAATTGCACGGATTAATTAATTTATGTGATTTTGGCTAATACACTGACCACAAATTATTTTCAGCTTTCATTTAAGTTAGTTATTTGGAATATAATTTTTTACATCTAATCATTTAAGACAGCCTACTAAGGCTTAAACCTGTGGATGGTCCTGGGTTTCCCCCGCACGCTGTGTGGTTTCCTCTCACCATAACGCTGGCTGCCGTTGTATAAGTTAAATATTCTTGAGTATGGCGTAAAACACCAATCAAATAAATAAATACTATCTTTTAGCATCGGCCTGTCACTTAAATAGGATCTTACATGCAAGATGGCAAGAAATCCTATACAGGTGAAGTTATATATATCTAGTGCTGCTTCACCGAGACTTACCAAAGGCAAGTAAGTCGCCCCGTCCAAGCCATTATTCTAATACGGGTCAACCAGTCATTACACTATCCTCTTCATGCTGAATGCGAGGCAAGGAAGTTACAACTTCCTCTTTTAAGGTCTTAGGGCCTTCAAGAGGAGGACTACGGCCTGAAACCATAGCTGGTTGGCCGGTAATAGGCTGTGGAAAGATTCTCATTAACCAGCCCGCTAAAAACTTATTAAGAGTTCATTTTTATACCACTGTACTGTCACAGTGAATAATACTTTGAATTTAATACGTGTAGCACAATTATGCATTCCAAGAACATTAATTAACATGTAATTAATACGCAGACAGTCCAATGAAATATTATTGCCCTAAATCAGAAAAAGGCAAAAAACTACTCAAAGAGAAGTAAGGTTTTATGTTTTGTTTCTTGTTTTTATTTTTGTCCAAAATATTCTATTCAAAACAATTTCCAAGCTTTGGTTCCCATTTTACCTTAAAACCAATACTTGCTTCACCTAGTTTATTAAACTTTGCACGGTTTATTTCACATGTTGTCTTTTCCATTTGTCTCATTGTTTAAAATTGTACAGACCCATTGTATACTTCAACCGTAGATGTGAACTGTGTTCACCATGAAACTTGTGCATTTTGTTCAATTTGTTTTTGTAGAAATAGGAATTCTTTTTGTTTAACGCCTTACTTTTTTGAAGGCGATAGGATGCCGCCGCAACGTCAGTAAATAATATACATTGTCCAGTAGAACAGATTTATAGTGTTACCTTTTATAGTATACTAACCTGGATGTCTGAAAATCTACATTCCTATATCTATGAAAGAGTCTAAATCTCACACAAGATGAAATTTAACATGTACATACATGTATGTACATGTACAAAATATATGTTTTTACATATATGTAATTTATTATTATATTTCTTTATAAAGGCCAGACTAAAAAATTTGTTCATTTGTCAAACAAGCAGGTAAGTTCATAAGGTAAAGGAAACTGCAGTAAACCAGTGCCTGTCCTCGCTTGATCCTCTACTTTCCTCCTCTTACTGCATTATCTAATTATGTTTTATGCCTATTTTTGTCACAGACACTCAACCTTTCATGCTTACCCACCTACCTTCCCACCCCCAACAAAAACTTAACACAACCCTGGCTCTTGGCGTTTGCAGATGGTCCCTAAACTACAGCTACTTTTCTGACCAAGTCTTACATGACTCAAGTTTAACCTGGGTTAATTTATGTAGCCACATGGTTTTACTCTAGCACAGGTTTTTTCCACTTGCAAAATAGCATGTCGTCCACAACAACGTTAAAAAAAAAAACATAAATATGTTTACTTAGGTCCAGTATAGAACATCTAACTTTACAACTAAGCTTGTGATCGGCAATATGATCCAAGTCAGCAGTGTGTGTAAACGTGAGTGTACATTAAATATTTGCATGATAGTCAGACAATTCTGTTGAAGTGTGAGCTGGTTGAATGAAGTACAGAATAGCTCACCACTCTTGACAAAAAAAAGAAAACAAATCTCATTCTACTGATAAACAAGCAAAAATCCCTTTTAACAGGTATAAGGTAAAATCCACAGGTAAAAATCTAATCCTACTTTTAGAATGCCCAATGTAAACAAAAAGAAAAAAAAGAAAAAACAACAAGTCAACTTCTCAGTTCTAGTACATGTAGCTTAATTCTTCAATTGCCTCTGTGACCAGAATTTCGAAACATTCTTTGGGGTGTTATAGAAATAATTCGCACAGTTTTATAAAGCTTGCGTCTTTAGCAACATAAACAAATCATTTCGAAGGTCAATTTCACAGCAATTGTACGTATGAATTCCACTGAAAAGAAGTGCTTTAGAGGTCGAAATGGTCAAAAGATTTCTATCAATTTTTCTGTATCATCTGACCAATTTCTTCACATATAAAAACACTTCAAACATGACCACTGTACTATACACGTCACAATAATGGGTCAACTTTCGCACAGAATCTAGGTCAAACAACTGTACCTGCACAACTTCAAGTCTACCAGTGACCCAGTTTTCCACTTACAAATATGAGATAAGGATGTATCATATAAACAAGCCACAGGTTTCCAAATCATTAGCCACTAGTACATATTGTCCCATGTTAACTAATTCTCCACGGGACGGGGGGGGGGGGGGGGGTGGGGGGGGTGGGGGGGGATGCAGGGGGTCGGGGAAAGGGCATTGAGGAACACATATTATGAAGGAGCAGCTACATGTATATATGCATCTATGTTTTTGACTAGAGCAGAATTAAGCGTAGGTCAAACTGGACCTTAATTCTTCAATCTTTTCCACCACCACAGGGAAAAAGTACTTTAAAACATTCTGTGAGAACTAAGGTTGTAGACAAAGTGCTTTATGCCGTGCTCAAGAATATTTCACCTATATGACAGTGGCCAGTAATATGGTGACAGGAAACCAGGCAGAGCCGGAGCAAAAACCCACGACCCAAGACGTAAACCATGAAGACATTATTGTAAATGTTTATATATATATATACATTCTATATACTCGTAACATTACACGTTACAAGTATATAGATCTGACCCAACCCAGTGTTGAACCAATGACCTCCTGCATACGGAATACGGACACAACACTGCCCTGACCTCTAGCTCCCCAACTAAAATGTTACTGATCATGTTGTTCACCTTTCACCTGTAGATATGCAGGTCAAAGTGCAAAACCCTGACCAAAAATAATTTCACAGTGCTTTATACGAGAGTGAATTTCAACATGCCACGTCATCCTAACCTTCCGATGGGTGTACGATCTGTCGAAATACCAGTCATATTCTGATACAAGTAGACAGTGATGTAATCAGTGTTAGCCAATGAACGCTCCGTACAAGGGGAAAAAACCCTTCACAAAAGACTACAGATTTTCACTGGTTGAAGTTTGGGGGGGGGGGGGGGGGGGGGAGGTGTTCATTAATATTCATCAACAAGACTGGCAGAAGTAAGATGTCCTATTAAGACACGATCGAATTTGAGGAAATTAGCAGGAAAGCTGACGTCATTGTCACAAATTCGGGATAAAAGAGCACATATCAGAGATAGTGTGTACAAGCCATTCTAAGGAGAAAAGATGTTTTTATGGTCTGCTGTCAACCATATCCTTAGAACAGCAACGTCAACAAAACCTGATGTCCCTACAGCTAGCATTGTGTCACCCCTGGTGAGCCTTATTATAAAGTCTCAGCTGAAGGCTTTATCCAAGAGAGGTACACCTGCAGCGTTTCTTAGGATGACTACGAATTCCAGGATATTGCAGATGGTAAATTCGATTTTGGGAATGCAGTTCGCATTTGCAGGAATGTTTAGCCTTGATTAGATGAAATAGAGAAAACTTTTGACTGAACCCATCAAACAAACATTCACTTGCATCATCTCGTCAAAAAGATTTGAAAGGCCTTTGAGAAATGTTCGATGATATTTGTTCCTAAGATTCTGGATACCCGGACCACGAGGTCATTGACTTTGACATTGATGAATTATGTGACTAAATCTTGCACCTTATCTTGCACTTTATTAAAATTATTTTATTATATGAGCTCAATGATAATTTTAAATGAAATGTGTTTCGTTTTTTTAAGATAAAACTCAACATAAGACATCTTGGTATACATTTGTTTAAAAGCTTAAGCGTTGATCTTACTACATGTACATTAGAAGAAAATCATTTGTCTATCAGACTGAAGCCATTCAACATATTAAGACAATGGATGGATATAAAGCAATGTTGTAATGGAAATAAGGCCTTATTCAGAGTGAGTTACTCTCCAGACACAGTATATCCATTTACATGTATGTGGTTTCGTTATTATCAAAATAGGGCAAGGATATATGGTAGTTCAAATTTAACTTGTAAGCCACGCAAATATTTAGTGACCTTATGAACTGATCAATGAGTATTAGATCCTCTTTTCAATTGATTTTTGAACATCATACTCAGAAATTTTCACTTGTACAATGGTTGATGGTCAGTCTTATTATGGTTGGAGAAAACCAGACGTAAACCACTGTCCTTGGGCAAGTTGCTAGCTTACTTTCAGACTTGCATTCCAAATTGGTGGAGGAGAGGTGGTCCTCCTTCAATCTGAAACGAACGAATAGCCCTTGGGGTACCACCCATTGTCACAATGACAGCTAGGAAATCTGGAAATTCCCTAGAGTCTGAATTGAACCTGCACAGTGTGTGCCAACAATTAGGAGTTCAGCAGTACCATGCTCTTAAAAATAGGATACATGCAAAAGCCGTCGGTAATAGGGTGAGGTAACGGTGTGTTTGTCTTTCCTCAATGAAAAAGTGTTTACTGCAGAGAGGGTTTCACTCAGCTGACATTTATTTCCCATCATAGTTGTACTGGTTACTGTTCTAAAAGCGTTCTACCGGAATCCTGTAGCTGAAACAAACTAGGTGCTCCATGAAACACGAAAGAGAAATGGCATGTCCAAGCAGTATTATACACCTGTACAGTTGATTTACACAGAGTTACCAGGGTTATATACTTGTATAGTTCCTGGGTTTAGTTATGCACCGAAAGTTGTTCGTTATGATTGTCATACAGCTTTTCTTATTTTTGGAACTCCATTTTCAGTAATTTGGGCTAAAATGAAGAACTTGTTCAATGTACATGTATTTTGCCATTTTTATGTATTTTTACCCTGAATTTGGTTCCAGAGCAAGTTTACCGAAAGGAAAGAAATGAATTAAGGATCATTCCTTGATTAGTATCTGGGATTTCTTAGAGAAAGGTTATGAAAAAACAAACAAACAACAATGTCTTAAACATACATGTAGGTTCTATAAAAGATAACACTATAAAACTGTTCTACTGGACAATGTATACTATTTACTGACATCCTGGAATCCTCTTTTCATAATTCCTGTAGGGCTTTGTATTCATTCCTTGTTAGGTTATTTTTAGGTGGTTTAGCATGAAGTAAAGAAGAATTGACCTTTTGGGGTATCAGTTCTGCTTCAGCACCACTAAATCCTGAGTTACGGATAGCAGTTTCCGTAGCTGTAATGAAGTCTGTAACAGGGATGGACTTAGGGGTTACAGCAAATGAAACTCCTTTCTTTAAAAGGGATTCCTCAGCTCTGCTTAGCGTTTCAGACGAGAGATTCTTCGCCCAAAAATCGCCGGTGTTGTCACTTCTCCAGTTTGAACATTCATCAGCCCAGTTGACTTTTCTCACAGGTAGAGCGTCAAATTTCTTTAACTGTCTTTCTTTTGAAATTTTATGTTGAGAGAATTGTGCCACTTCTGTAAACTCACGAACTCTTGTAACATGAACTCTTTTAACATCACTGGTAGGCAGTTTTGATGACAGTTGATTTACTAAATCTTCTTGTTTCTCTTGAAGTACATTCATAGTGAAGTTAGTCTGTCTTAATCGTTCATTTAGGAGTTTTCGTTCTGCTGTGTGGCTAATTGGAAGTAGCCACGCCACCTCAACTTTAAAACAACTTCAAAATTTAACCACAGCTTTGATTTTAAGTGTAAGGCTGTAAACACTGGCTGTAAAGCATCAACCATACTAGAATAGATGTGGTCAATTAATAAGAAATATGTAAAAAAAAAAACAAATCTAAAAACATTACGTTATACGGTTTTAAATATTATTTACTGGTACTTATTTATTTGAGTGGAGTTTTATGCCTTACTCAAGAAACATTTCACTTATACAATGAGGTCAGCATTATAGTGGGAGGAATTCAGACAGAACCCGGAGAAATCCCCCGACCATCTGCAGGTTGCTGGCAGACCTTCCCATGAACAGCCTGACAGGAAGCCAGCATGATCTTGGCTTTCCTAGTTTTTAGCTATGACCTGTAGGATAAACCCTTCAGAAAGAGACCACAAATCTGTCACAGGTGAAAATTACATGTAACCCTCACCTGTGAACTCAAAAATTCAACTAACATCACTATCAATTCTTGTGAAGGCACTGACAAAAGGGTTTTCTAACCTAAGGCCTGAAAATAATAATACATCCTTGGAGATATTTTCATCTGAAATGACCGGTAACACTTTTCTGAGCAATTAATAACCATAAAGGCCTATGTACCGAACAACAAACACAGCAGTATATCACAAAACAGGTGAGAGAAAGTCACATATTTAGCATAACCTCTTTTTGTATCCCACTGCATACCATGAATGGCTAAAATTAGGGTTGGCATGTCATCAAATAATTCATTTCAGCCGTAAAAAAAATTTTAAATTCCAATCCGTAACACAGTGCAAGCCTGGAGAAATGCCAGTGATTAACGCCGGCTACACATGCCATTTCCAAATAGATAGAAATACTCCAAGAGGTAAATTTCCATCACCAAGGAGAATTCTATTGGTTCGCTCTTCTAATTTCATATTTAGCGGAACAACGTCAGACGCTACTCCTCACACGTAAATACCAGTCCGCAATTGCCTCTCTGTCGTACACGCTGCATGATATGCGTAAATATTGAAGGGGGAAAAGATAAAATATTTCAACTCTAAGGCTTTTAAATTACAACCGAGATTCAAAGAATTCAAAATAATACACAAGGTTACCACACACAACCTTTCACTCTGTATTATTGAAGTCTCTGTATTAATGAATAGCCGGTTTGAGGTGTTTATGTTGTTCAACGGAAATGAGGCAGGGATGATGGCGAGACATAATCGCCAGCTCGCCACTGTTAGCAGTTTGACTTCTCGATGCTTCGCGGCATAACAATTTGTCCCAGTGCGTTTAATATTTACAGGGAAATTGCGGCGTAAAATAACACAACAGACAGTCCATGATGAGCATAAATATTACTTACCCATAATCCGACGAACAGAACGAAAACAAAGTAGATGACAATAACTACTATGTCGCCGATATGAAGCGCAGTTCCCGCAACATTTCAGGCTCCATGGTTTGAACCACGTGTGCTGTCCTCGCGATCTAAGCAGTTGACTGACTGTATGCGGCGAAGACCAGACAGGGCGCTGTCCATTACCTTATCTGAGGGGGTGAAAGGCTTCTCCTGGTCACTTCAACCGAAGTCGCCTTTCGAAGCTTGGCCATGGATTAAACGTCTACATTTCTGCATAGCCCTAGACATACAGTTATATTCTTACGTGATCTTGAATTTCTGACTGTTTCATTTTATCTCCTGTTATTTATGCTTATTTTTAAAACATTTTCTTTGACATCGTTCACATTTTTGTATACATATATTATTTTATGTTTATATACATACTTATAAACATTAAAACCAGTAGTAGGTAAAATATATGGAAGTTTATTAATGATAAAAGCAACAACAAAAAAGACCTTTTAAATATTACATTTAATAGATTACATTTCTGTTTAAATTAATTTTGAAATTTTTTTTTTTCAGTAATGGGGGCATTTTATGTTGGTCATAATTTATGTGACTTCACGCGGTGCTAACAGCTATCAGTGCATATGTACGTATGACGATAGTTTGTTTTATTTCTTCTGTTTAGAAAGATGCACTCTTTATTCTTAGTCATGAATATCAATTTACATTTGACTTCATTCTGTGCTCAAGGCATGCGTGCAACTGATGACATATCATTTATGTACAACCCATATTTGACGAAAGCCATATTACCGATCCATATAAATCTATATGCTTTCACTCCTTTTTTTTTAAATTTTTCAAACCACAAATCATTCAATCATTCATTCATTTATTCTTATACATGTTGCTTTATCAAGGCTTGTGTTTTGCCCATGACGTCATGTTGAAACAAATGCCATATCACTATTCTGTATACATGTTATCCCTCTGTGATCAGGTTGACACGTGTATGAAGGAGACCGAAGTACAATGCACCGCTCCAGTTTCCTACTGTCTGACATTTAAACCCCCTGACTTGAAGTCCCATTCGCTCAAATGGTAAAAAACCCTGACTCATTGCAACCACCAGGCCTTTCAGCCATCAGGTCACGAGTTCGAGTCCAGCTCTTAATTGCCTTTTAGGTCAGGACTTGTTTGCTTGACTATGGGGTAATATCGCTTTTCAATCATATCATGACGGTTTCTCCTTGTAACAGGCCAGAGGCAATGCCGACATATATATATATATATATATATATATATATATATATATATATATATATATATATATATATATATATATATATATATAGTGCTGCCTCACTGGAACATCATTCAGAAGACACCAAACATAACACTCCACTCAGTCACATTGTTTATGTGAGGCAGCAGCAAGTACTGTTTTTAAAGTCTTCAGTATGACCTGACCCCGGGTTTTATTCCGGGGTATTCCGACTTTGAGGCGGGCGCGCTAACCATTAAACCCC
The DNA here is from genome assembly GCF_032854445.1 of Liolophura sinensis. Classification (NCBI taxonomy): domain Eukaryota; kingdom Metazoa; phylum Mollusca; class Polyplacophora; order Chitonida; family Chitonidae; genus Liolophura; species Liolophura sinensis. Next base: position 9,502,119 of record NC_088307.1, read on the forward strand.
CGATACGGTCGTCACATTTCTGAGGACAGGAGGCTTGTCAGGTAACAATCAAAGGTGGGTGTTTATTCAGGGAATACTGGTTTCCTCCACTCATAAAACTGCCGACCACAGCTTAAGTAAAAAACAATACAATAAATTACAACCTCATTCAGCCTGTGGCCTATATAATGGTTAGAGCGTTCGGGTCGGTTCATATCAAAGACTTTAAAAATGGTACACTTTACTGCCTAGCTTTGCGCTCAGTACTGAGAGGTAAGAGCAAAGAAGGAGGACTGCATGCATGGTTGACCCGGTGTCCGCATAATGTGACTGTGTGGAGTGTCAAGCCAGGTGTCATCAGTATGATACTTCATTATGGTGGCAGCGGCACTTTGGTGGCATGGAATCGCCCTGCCACAAGTAGACAAAGTATATTCACAAACACCTAATGACTTCTCATTCAGCGGGACCAGCGGAAGCTGGATTCGAACCGGTGGAAACGTGTTATTTATTTATTTATTTGATTGGTGTTTTACGACGTACTCAAGAATATTTCACTATGCGACAACGGTCAGCTTTATGGTGGGAGGACACCGAGCAGAGGAACCTGTGGAAATGCTTACGTGGCACTGCATTCCACAGTATTGGGTAGTCCAGATAAAACGATAACCCACACTTTACAGTTGAAATTCTGAAATTATTCAAACTGATTTGTATCGGGGTGTGTCAATATTAGTTCAAATTTCACACCTATTACTATACCTGTTCTGCGAATAAGAGGGAAGGAAGAGAAAGCGTCGTAAATTAATCTTGAGTATGTCGATCTAAATTTACACATATTGTACATGTGGATCGGCCTATTACGAGTCGTTCACCGACGCTCTTTAATTGTGCGTATAAAAACAAAAAATATCCACACGGTCATTGACCATCCATAACATTGCCTAGGTTATTCTGCTGTCCTGAAATGTCAAATGCAAACATGTACAGCGCAGCATATACGGGTACAGTGTACGCGTGCATAAATAGTTTAGGCATGTAAATGTAACCAGCACGGCCCTTGCATCCGTCTGTTATTTTACAGCGCTCTCTCTCTCTCTCTCTGTCTCTCTCTCTCTCTCTCTCTCTCTCTCTCTCTCTCTCTCTCTCTCTCTCTCTCTCTCTCCCCCCCCCCCCTAAAAGTGTAGATATCGGTGGCATAATACCAGTTATACATCGCAAATGTTGTTTTTTTATATATCGTTTGTTTATTGTTTAACTCCATGCATACATACAAAGATTTTTGACTCAAGGGCTGAGGAAACCGTAACGTCACCGTAGTAAACCACCCACGTTCGGCAGGTTACTCACACACTTTCCCATGTGTTACATGTACAGATATGAGCATCCTGCATGTTGGTGAAGTGGTCAATTTTATAGCTTCAATGAATGTTAGACTGCGCTCATGACCCCACGAAAGGCGTAGAGCGCTTATTATCACCATGCAAGAATTAAGGCCCCACAAACAAACGAGAGCGGCGCAAATGTTAAATGTCTAAGTGTTAAATGATACAACGTGTTAATAAATTTGGTAAAATCTGGGGCGCAAACATATTAAATTGCTGTACACTCAAAAAATTAATCTTTTAATTTCTGAGTGATGCAAGAATGTGTTCTGTTATTATGATATACTACTGTCTCATCTTTAACATAATATCCTGTTAGTCTAACAGAATTTTTGTGTTGAATTAGTAGAATATGAGTGTTATAACAGAATAATATGTTGCAATAGCGGAATACATTCTAGCATCACTCAGACAACAGGCTTTCTTTTAAAATTAAGATATTAGTGTATACGCCGCGTAATGATTGTTTGCAATTTGTATAACTAAATCCCCGTTCCCACCTGGGCCAATGTTGTGCCGAGCGGTTCCGACATATATAAGATTTGTATTGCGTCACAAATTGGTGTGAATTTCACGACAGGTTCACGACAGTCACAAACAAGTTGCGAAACCGTTACGATCGATGGTGACGTGTTTATTGAGGTTCTTTGGATTTTTGAAGAACTTTTGAATAATGACAACGATCTTTGCACTCCGTTTAGGACAGATTTGCGAATAATTAAGAATGCGTCTGTCATAAATTCGAATTCCATTCCCAAGTATTCCGTATTTATTCTGCCCTAATCGGTTGATTTTGAGGATGGTTACGACATAGCGATGCTTCCGGAATGATTATATCACCTTTAAAGACAGCTCTCGCGAATATTTACGAAACACTTACGAATTATTATAAACTTACGTTCAGTCACAAATTTTTTAACTTTTCCAAATTACTGCCGTCATGGGAAATATAGAACACGAACTCATTACGAATGCTGGCAAATCAATACGACAGACCGCGAATGTTAACACGATTACAATACGACGTCAATTCGTAATGGTTCGGCAAAAAACTAATCCAAATCGGAAGGGGACTTCATACAGTTTTTTAACATACCGGGTAATGTTAAATACATTAGGAATTAGATACGAAACACCAAAAGTGTAAAAGTGCCATAAAGATAGCATTAGATTACAACATTTTCTTGTCATTTTCTCTGTCAATTGGGTTATTACATTTCTAAGAAAGAGTCAAATTGAAATTGAGGAGAGGCCGGCTTTCACCACCTTTATAAGCGTCGTGTGATCATTTATACAAATGTTAACATTGACGTCGCTGCTCTTCATTGTTTTAATCTGTATACCATGTATAGTCTTTCATGTCTGTGTAATCTGGGACATATAATGTCCAAGTGTAAAGATATAGGCTTTCACGTGGAGCGATTCCCCCCCTCCCCCCACCCCTCCGCACTCGGGCCTCTCAAATGGCACCACGAAAAACAGTGAAGATCATATCATGTAGGTTGTCTTGTCAATGCCACACTCACTCTGTTAGGATTCGTTTTAGAACACATTAAAAACGCACTAGA